>NW_009220439.1:0-72314 GCF_000690835.1 Fulmarus glacialis | reverse complement strand
GCACGGCCACAAACCGGGGGAGGGCCCCGCGTCCGTCGCAGGGGGGCACACAACCGTGATGTCTTTCCCTTTTTTTTCCTTTTATTCAGCGCTGCATGTGGCACAGGTCGTCGGTCTGTAGATGAGTGGGGTTTCTGTGAGGAAAAAAGCACCCGGCGCGGTCATGAAGCGTGGCGGTGAAAGCACCCATCGCCGCAGGGCAGCAAGGTCGGTGCCGGTATCAAAGAGGTCATGCAGGCGAGCCACAGACACGAGTGACAGCGAGAAGCGCCCTTCCATTGCAAAGGTGCAAAACCAGCTCCTGCCCCGGAAAGTTTAGGTCTCCTCTGAGGTGCGTTATCCAATACAAGCAAACGTGATGAGGTCCGGGCTGTTATTTCAGCCCTGGGCACAAAGCTGGTCAGGAGGGTGGCTGGTTCAGCTCTCTCTATGAGGGGGAGAAGAAACGGCTGTTGCTTCTCGTGGCTCTTCATTGCAGGAATTGCAGTATATGGAAACAGGTGACAGTGATACCAAAACTGTCGTATCACCATGTATGTGCTAACAAGATAGTAGTATTAATTATCAAAAATAAACTTTCTTGAGAAAGCTAAGCAGGGCACTGAACAGCAAATAAGCTAACCAGCTAACTTACTGAGCATCACGATTATCCTTATCCATACAACGTTGTGTTTTATGAAGACTATAGAGAAGGAAACTGCCATAAAGGGATTGTGTGTAAGTTTCTTAAGTGGAATTAAGGATGGCATGAGTTCATAGGAGCATGGCAGTAATGGACTGAAAGGGGAATGAGGGCAAGAAAAAAAGGGGAGAGAGAAGACAACAGAAGGTAGGGGGGAAGATAGGACACCTAGAAAACAAGAAGTAAAAAAGCTAATTAGCAGCAAGTAAAAAAAGTCTGGGATTCCCCTTGTACCCTTTGTAGATGTGATCCTCAGACATGAGTGGCGTCTGTGGGTCTCTGTGGGAGCCTACATGGCCTGATATGCCGTAGCTCTCAGCTATCCCTGTGCTATGGGGACTAGCTTTGCAACACAGAAGTGCTGGGGGGAGTTTTCCTTCCAACATATGTGGTTAGACAAGATAGTCTCTTCAGGCAAGGAGCTTCCAAAAGATGCTTTGCTAGTTCCTGTTTTCATTTGCAAGAATTTATCTATCACTTGGTTTAATTATATATCACCGAGTCAGATCCTATGTAGTCCAGAGTGGTTTTGATCTAGAGCTCACTGATTGAATAGTAGATAGGTGAAGTTGTCCTCTATCAGTCATTGAAGGGATAGGTCAGCCAAGGTGAAGAAGAAAGGCTACTTGGCACTTCACTGCCAGTACTTAGGCTTGGACATATGAGATGGTAAAATGTAATAGTTTCGTTATACCAAACCGTTGTGTTTTCCTTTCTCTTAGCTCATGGACACACACTCATAAAGAGGTAACATTTATCTGTCACCTGTAGGAGCATAGCTCCCATCTTGACCATCCCACTTAATCACTGTTCCTCTTCCGAATGACAAGCCCTGCTCTAACCCTTAGCCCTGTGCTGCCTGGCCTTTTTCTCTCTCTTGCCAGTAGTGCTACAGTAGGAAAAAGTCTGCCAAAGCTCTTTGTATTTGAGCACAAAACTTGGTTGTTCAATTGTTAATGAAGTTATACTGAGTTAATGTGTCACAATTTATTGATTCTCTTGCATCTGTACGTGAGATCTTACACACTTAGCTGGTTGATTATCCTTTTCCATACTGCATTAATCCGGAGGCAAATTTTGATAATCTTGCTAAATATTATGTAGGGTGAGATTTTAGATACACTGGCAGTTAAATTGCATACTGTCAAGCTGTTATTTCTAGCTTTTTTCTAGCTGTTTACTAACTCTTTTTTTCATCTTTTGTGACTGAACTGCAGATTTTTATTTATTTATTTATTTATTTATTTAAACTATATTGCTGATCTGTTTGTGTATAATTTTTAATTTTGCATAAAATGTTTGACTCGTGACAGGTACCTGCGTAGCTGGTTTTTACTATGTGCTTATCAGGTCTCCATAAATTACACCAATTTGCTAAAATAGATCATTAGGTCAAACACTTTCTTAGAAATAAAACAAACTAGTTCTGAGAAATGTTTTCCATTACTCCTGCTGCTGGCTCAGGAAGGACAATTTAATTTATTGGGTTTTAAGAGACAGTCAATGTTCATTTCAAGACACATTCTCTTTAGTTGAAAAAGGAGTAAGATGCTGGGCCAATTTACCACTTGCGGAATGGGAGCTGAAGGAGTGAGGAATATTGTATTAACAGAATAAAGGTTTTAGAAGTCCTGTTGCTGCATCAAGCCAATGTGTTACAGTGTGCCTGTTGTTCATGTAACCAACAGTGGTCATTACTGTTCCTCCAGCAAGGCTGGCAGTGACTGTAAGTCCCCTTGGGGACCTGGCCATGCCTCTTCTCATCCAGGGACTGCTAGCAGATGCTTAAATGGGGCATTTTCCTTGAGTTGTGTGTCAATGTTTTGTTTCCTATACCTAAATCTGATCAAAAACTGAAGGCAAATAAAAAGAAACCTGACAAGATCACTTCTTAAAATCTCTTGTTTTAAAAACTGCTAGTGATATGCAGGATTTGCTTCAGAACCATCGGTGCTGGCGTTCGCAATGCTATATTCAACTTATTTAGTTTCTAGTGTGATTTTTTTCCCTGATGGATAGGTAGTACTTTTTGGCTTTGGCAAAATGAAGATATCATTGTGCCCCGGTTCCTGAAGCCGCTGTGGAAAGCGGGTAAAACCTGTAACATTATCTGTGTAACATTAGTTGCAATGTGATATAGTGATGTTATTGCTAGTTCAAAATCTAAATTTGTATGGAAGTTCTCCTTTACTCAGAGAATAGTCTTGGGACACTTTGTAGATTTTTGTCCAAAATTCCAAGATCCTGGAGTGCTGGATGTCACATATTCATTCCAGATGGCGTGCTAACCTCCATTGCACTGGACTGAAAATGGCTACCATTTTCTACCAGTGTCTACAGAGTTGTTCTAAGAGATTTAAAGTTGCCCTCCAGAGAAAACAGAACCATAGTAAATAGTCTATTACGTTATCTGTAAACTCATCAATGAAAACAGGATGATTATTTCTTTTCATTACCACCCTTTCTGTGTTTTGCATGTTTTGCTCCTCCCTAGGAACTGCATGGGAATAGCATGTTGACTGTATAAGTATAAATTAAATGTTTGTCTAAAAGAAGAACTATTAAAATGTAATTCTGGGCAGTGAAGCTTCCTAAAATACCCTGTGTTTTAAGAGTGGAATTTTAGAGTAGGAGGGAAGTGTAGAATTGCTATTTACCTGTCTGATGCTGCTTTTGACACACATGATGAGCCAGCTTCATTTGACTGTCACCTCCTTAGGAGGCAGAATTCCTCAGCCCACACTTTGCTTAGCATTGACTACTTCTTTATTTACTCTTTGTGCCTTTGCATTTTATCTGGACTGTGCATTTTCAGTTAAGCTCCAGTTAAAGACAGGCTTCTCAGTCATGGCATTGTAGGAGGGCCCACAGAGCCTCCCACACAGTGCCTTCCTCAAAGAGAGATGGGGATGTCTGTTTCTTTGAAGAAGCACTTTTGAAACAAAAGGGATTCCCCTATGCCTCTGACAATTTATTTCCCACCACACATGTACAGAGCCGTCGGACTGATGGGCCTCCTTCCATTTGTCAGATTTTTCAGAATAACTGGATTTCAGGATCTCCCCCTAGATATGCCGTGTCTCTTTGGGTTGCCTCTGGAGAATGCCTGAGAGGAGCTGTGGGCAAGGCAGTGCATGAAGGAGGGCTTTGACAACTGGGCCTGAAGGAACCTCATTCAGAGAGCTGGGAGGTTCAGGACAGTGAAATCTTGGAGAAGGTGTAAACTAAACGAAAAACTTTTCCCGTTGCCTTTCCCCCTTCTTTTGTGTCTATTTGGATTGTGGCTTCTCAAGGACCTCTGTGACCTTTTCCCTTATAACTATATGTGGTCAGCAATCAGAAGCAAAAACCAAAAAGACGAGTCATTAAAATGGGCAGAAAACTTGCAATTAGAATGCCTTGGCATGAGAATTTTGTTTCTGAAAGAACTTCAGCACAGCTTAGAAATCAGCAACCACAGTTTGGCACTTTCCTTAGCTACCAGAGCAACTGACAGAATTAGAAACCAGTCAGATTTGCAGCGAAGAAAGAACTGGTGAATTAAAAAACAAGAACACAACCAAGACCATGTCTGAATAAATTTCCAGTCATATGTACATAGACCATTTATTGAGAAAGATAAGAAAAGAAAAACTAAATTTTCATAATCCTGATTACATGCAGAGGATTGACCCAGATGCATGATTTTAGCTGTATTTATTATATTTAAACACAATGTATGCCTTCACATGTGTTTACTGAAAAGAGGAACCACAACCATTTAAATTAAATGCGTTTTTAAATATTACTGTTTAAAAAAGAAACTATTGGATTCCTGCATACTAAGAAGTAATGTATATGATTGTGGTGCTCTAGAATTAATTAGGTCTCTTATTTTAGTTTTAGAATCAAGAAGATATTTTCTCATTGCTTGCAGAATAAAATAGCTAAATCCTCTGCTTAGATCTGAAAGTAGTTTTGCCCACAGCAATCAAACTAATATTTTCTTTATAGCTCATTCTCTCTGTAAGCTTTCTCCTGATTTCATTAGGCTTTAGATCAGGTTCCAAGTAACTAATTATATTTATAGTGTGATTTCTTTGCTCAGTACAACTAATTTAGGTAAAAGAGTTGGTGGGAATGGTGAAAGGCTAAGTAGTATTCCTTTGCATTACTTTGTCCAGGTGCAAGATACCAGGAAAACTCTGTTTGTCTTTGTATTCATAAGCTCTCAGTATTAAGCTGAGCAGAAGCTTTCCTATTTTCAGTATTTTGTGACAGCATAATGATGAACAGTTGATATACTGACTTCTTCCTTTCTATTGACTAGGACTGACATATTTCTGACAGCAAAAATGGGGATCAGAAAGAGCTGGCCATTTGAAAGTGGTGGTAAGGAATCAAACTTGGGTATGCGAGGCTGTCCATGTCTTTTGCTCATGCTCAATTGCCTCAGGTTTCTTCCTAACGTTTCTTAATACATATTCTCTCCTACAGCTCTACTGTAAAGCCCACACCCTCCCTTTCATCACCTTCCCATCTTTGCCACAAATCCCCTCTCACCTATAACCCACAGGCCTGCCCCTATTTCCCCAACTCAGATCTGCTGCTCCACTCATGCTCATCTTTGAAAGGGCCAGTGCTGTATCATTGCTTCTGTTACTGCCTTCCTAAATGCTGCCACAGGCAACTGAATAATGCTTCTCTCAGCTGGCCCTATCCACAAAAATAAAAGACCCTTCAGCGCTGGTTTCTGGGGATTTAAAAAGCTTGGACAAAAGTAGGTTTGTTTAGCAGCTTTACTTTGCTAAAGGATATGAATGTTCTGTTCTTGCATCACTAGCACTGATTCCTTTCTCTTTTTCTAAACTGGCTCTCTTATCCTAACTCCACAGCTGTGTTTCTCTGGATAGAAAACTATTCCCTTCCTTGCCCATACAAATTGCATCTTTTTTGAAATCCAGTGAACATCACCTATCCTGAGTGCCAAGTCAGGTTTGTTCTGGTTTGTTTTGATTTTCCTCTCTCAGACTGAAATGCAAAGAAATACGCCCATTTCAAGTTGACTTTCTGACACGAGGTCAGGTATTAGACACAACCATGTAGACTACAAGGCTATGTCAGGTCTTTAAAAGTTGGACCTTGATTTTAACAGAGGATTCTAGTGGAAGCCAGCAGTTTTTTGGAGGTCTGAGCCGTAACATCACACTCTGTGATCTGAAGTTTACTGAGGACCTCGAGTTACCTCTTTTTTTCTGGTATGTTTCCATTCCTGAGAAAAGCAAGAGCTGCAAGACTGACTTATAATATACTCATTCAATTAATCAAGTGAGAGTGAATCAAACCTTTCCAGGCAATTTTGTTTGAAGTGTCTGCACTCTTCTCTGCATCGCCAACACCAGTGGGAGTTTGCCTGAGGTAAGAGCTGTGGGTTTGGATGTATTCTTCCATTTTTATTAGGTCTTACACTCACAGGAATTTTGTGCTTTATAATCTTGTAACTGTACAAAACTTATCTGGATATGGAGGAAGATAACTTAGTGATTTGCTTTAATTATTCTCATAACTGTTCACATTATGTGAGGTAGTCACACTTAAAAAATTCCAAACACACTTTTACAGCAAGAAGGTGTTTAACAGAAATCCTTGTTCCATAGATCTAACCAGTATGAAACCAGTAGCTCAGCTGAGCTACCAAGATGCACCAATACTCAGAGCTCCTTCCCAGTTGATCCCAGTTGATCATTAGTTTCATTGTATCCATTTTAGCATTTAAATTTCCTTTTCTCTCTCCCTTTTTTATCTATATGCTTTCCCGTAAAATACTTTATGTGGAATGACTTCTAGCAAAAAAGCAAGTTGTCAAAAATAAAATTCCAGCTAAACACGTTAAATATTTATTGCTCTTAATATTCAGAGTATAGCTGCAGAATTGAGTGGTATTTGTTTGGAGTGCACTAGTACTGAGATTTCCCTTACTGGTAAGCATGTCCACATAATACAAGGCAGTCTTACACCCCTTATAATCTTTCAAGACAAGAAAAGGGATTGAAAGTGAACCAGGACATGAAGAGACAAACAGACTTTGGAAAGGTCTCATGGCAAGTACTATGCAACACACTACATTTTTGAATACAATTAATTACTCATTTAAGCAGGACTTGTACGCTACTTCATGTGCTCAAAACAAGATCCAGTGACGTCTGATATCTTGGCATCAGAGTCTACCAAAAAGATGGTTCATATGACAAGACTGTTTTAATTTCTGTTTTTAAGGTACAAACAAATGAAAGAAGAGAGCTGTTTAGTCTGTACCATGGGACTGAAATTCTATGCAAGCATAGTCATGGATTATAACACTGAAAGTTTAGAATTAACCCCTGAGAATATCTATTTCTAGGAGCTCAAAATTCTTTGGAATAAGTTTTTTCAGTACAGGTTATTGCTTGAATTGTTTTGTTGCAGTCTTCTAGCTAGTACTCCCTCCAGTACTGGTAATTAGGGTTCATCATTTAGCTTCTAAAGGGTCATCTAACTCTCATAAGATGGAGTTTATTCGCTGCGTAAATAACTTGTTCATTATAAAAAAGAATAATGCCTCGAAATTGTAAGTTGAATCTTTCAGTTACAGGGGCAGGGGGAGAGGGAGATGGATGTCCAAGGCAGGCGTAGGACGACGTAAGCAAATCCCATCTGACTTTTCACTAGAACAGGAAGTGTAAGTAGATAAATACAATTAGCTCTTTTTCAATTTCAAACACAGCAGTAAAAAGCTGGTTCAGTGTTTTATTTCCTTGCTGCTAGTTAAAAATGCAATATAGAATTATTGCTAAATATGAGTTCCAAATTTTCAGATGAACAGGTTCATTACTGACTTAAAGCTGAAAAGAAAGCTGCTGTCTGCAGCAGTAGAGGCACATTCTCTGGTTTTCCAGGATGAAACCATCTTACATTTGCAGATCTAGGCTGTGAACACTAACCCCCATCTATCTCCCTGTCTACCTTCTGCAAAGCGACGATAGAGTAATTCGGGTAAAAATGAACAGACCAAATGTATTCCATGTGCCTGACACCCTGCTTTTCAGATCATAGCAAGGTTTTAAATAAATTGGGCTAATTTTTCCCAACTGCAGTGAGGCCATCATCTTTTGGGAAAGGCCCTTACACAGAGTATATATTAATCCATGCTTTTGAAAGAATGAGACAACTTGCAATAGAAGAAAACAAACCATTCATATCAGTTACAGACACTGGAGTACTTTTGATGGATCTAATATTCAGCCTTTGGCTGGAAGGCAATTTTAAAAGAACCAACTAGTTAAACTTGAGATACTTCTATTTCCTCATAAGATTTACTTCTCTTCCTTAATCTGTAACTCTCCATAGTGAGTTTTTCTAACCATCAATATGACAGTACAGCAATATTGCCTCATCAGTCATGATTTACTTAATGTTTTCTGAATTTAGTAATATTTGATTAAAATTTAATGTGAACATATCATATCATGCCACATATATTATTGCATCCATTAATCAGGTAACCATAATAATGAAATGTCGGAAGATTGGATGAAAAAGGAGCTGAAGTCTTTGATATATGTTTGGCATGGTTTTGTGAGTGATTAACGAAAAGATATCCAGTCAATTGTGTAAACCTTCATTAATATACATTTACAATCATCTACGTACTGTATCATCAGATATTTTTAACCTTAGTTAAACATGATTTTTTAATTTACTGAAAGACACTAAATATTAATAATCCTGAAAAATATATAGTATTCTATTAACTCTCATAATGCCAGAATGATTCATAACATGTCTTAATGCTTTTGTAACAAAATATGTACTAAAAATATTGTCAGAGTTAATGGATCAGTTCTGTTATAGGTGGAATAACAAATGCTTTATGCATGGCTCTATAAACCTCAAATTACACAATTGTATTAAAATAAATGTAAGTCAGTATTTCCATCTCCTTTTTTAATATGCAAAGGTAATATACAACCTAGTCTAGCAAAGCATCTACTCCAGTTTGGTAGAGGACGTATTGAAGACAGTAAGATTTGAGTTCATACTTGTAAGTATTTTGTTAAACATATAAAGACTTCCCAGATTTAAAAAAAACCCTTTAAATCCTTAGGCTTCAGCTCATAAAGCAAGATAAGGACATGTTCTCCAAGTAAACTTTGAGAGATGTGTCATTGTTTTCCTGATATTTGTGGCAAGAAGCAACTAAGGCACTGATCCTACAGCCTGGAACTGTGTAGGAAATTCTTTATTGTGCGATGGATCTCAGTGGAGCTGTTTGTAGTGGCAGGAGTGCACACATGGATCTTCAGCCGTGTGTGTTCTTGCACTCAGAGCTGGACGCAAAACAGGTCAGAACACATGTGCTTCATTTGTAACATGCTGAATGTTCCCAATGACTTGCGGTACGTGTCACTCATAGTATATGACATGAAGCACACTTACAGTGTGTTCTGCAGTCCCATGTTGAAAAGCTGCAGCTGCAGTATGTCTGTTATCTGCCTCATATCTTCTCTTACTTCTTGTGAGAATTTAATTTATTTAGTTTTCATTTATTGATTACTGTGAATCATGGAGAACACAATCATTTTTTCACTGCAGCTGCAGGTAGATAAGTACATTTTTACACTACAACAACTTCAAAAACCAGATCTCTTCAAAATAGTTTCAGAACAGAGATGCCATGTGTTTTTTAACATGGCTTGTGATTTTGAAGTGTGTGTGGTTGGAAGCTGTACAATGGTCTCTAAACTGAAATATTACCGCTTTGGAAGGCTGCTTGGAGATCATTGTTGTGTAATCTGTATAAGCGCTATGCAGTATATCAGTATCCAGTCTGTATTTTTATCCCACGATGTCTTGTCTTCAGCTGATTCAAGGACGATTTCTTCAGTAGTGTCTAGTGGGCAAAAGCTGATAGCAGTCATAGGCTACTTGGATAACAGTTCTGAGCAAGGTGGATGAGTGTACCCATCAATCTACTGATAAGGGCATTAAAAACAATCAGGCCAGGATCTATGAATCTTCTAAACTAATTCAGCCAAAATAAGCCCATGCAGCTCCATCTGGCACCTAGTCTGTTAAGAAAGGTGAAACTATGAATTGAAGAAAAAAGGTTGCTACCGATTTGGTATGAATGTATTTGTAAACAATCTCACTGAACATTAGCCTCTTTTTCCCTCTAGCCTGCTTACTTGGAGATTGACAGAGACATAAGTAAAATAATTATTATTCCACCTATAAATAAAATGATCCACCCGTGCTGACAATAGGTGTGAGTGCGCAAGCTCTGTACAGTGTTGCACCACTTATTTCACACCATTTAGTTCACATGCTACCTTTAGCACCAATAGGTCTCAGCATGTGTCTTGAGTGTTGCAGACTGGTGATGAAGAAAAACACATTGTGTACTTTCTTTACGTAGCTGTGAGGAAGAATTAAGAAGACACAGGGTGCAGAATTCTTTCCTGGGCTTAGGTGGACTGCTGAAAATGAATTTGCTTCTGAGCTCCTGTCAGTTAGACTAGCCATAACTCATTTTCGGTGGCTGTTAATCCTGCCTGTGAGGGGGTAGGGATAGTCATTTTCTTTGTAGCTGAAGGCAGGAACAGCATCATAACAAATAATGACTTTAGGATAAGCCTAAATGGATGAACTGCAATTGCAGTTGTCCTTCAAAATTAAGAACGAGAGGACAAAAAATGCAGAAAATATGATCTAAACTAATATTACTTTCAGCTTTTGTGAGTGCTCCCTAGCCTAGGACCTGTAAAGGCTTGCACATGCTAAAGCAATGGATGTTGAAACATCTGTATTAAGCAGTTATTTATTCACATTTTTACAGGTGGGGAAATCAGAAGCACTGCATACAAGTGCCCCTTGTACAGCTAGCAGGAACAGAACAGTGCGTTGTACCCCAGAGACCTGTGCTTTGACTTTTAGACAATGCAATTAATCACCATAATAGCACATTGCATCTAACATGCGTTTCCAATCTTTTCTGTAAAGCAAGCTCTTTTCCTTCACGTTCACAGATTTGGGGTAGGAGAAAACCCATCAGAGACTTGGTGACCTTAAACAGTGTTTCATCTTTTCATCTTTAATTATAGCCGGATAAATGGTGTCAAGCGTAGGCATGGAAAACCATTGTTAGGAACTCCTAAAAGTCTATAGAAAGATTCTATTTTGGTCATTTTTTTGATGGAAGGGATGAGAAGAAGTTGTCTTTGGGAATGTGGCAATTGCTGCAGAGCACTTAAAGTTATTTCCTCCTAGAAGCATCTGTTTTTCAGGACAGAAGAATGCTGAGATTATGCTACAGCCTGGAGCTCTAGCATGTCGATGAAGTAGAAGGAGTCCAGATAGATTAACTGTTGTCAGACTCTGATTCCAGTGACTGGGATTTTAAGTGGTTGGGAAAAAATGGTCTCATGAATTTGGAAAATTGTAGCTAGTTGTGGCAAGAAGAAAAGTGAGCAGGTCACAGCATGTTTCTCATGTCATTGAAGTGTTTGGGAACTTGCCCTCTGCTGAGATGGAAGGGAACTTTCTGCAAAATTAAAATGTTTGTTACGTCTGTCTAAAATATGTGACCCTTTTCTTGATGTAAGAAGCTTTGCACGGCTTCAGTCTGCTCTTCTGGGCTAGGGAGGTCTGTCTTTTAGCAGTCAAAGGGGATTTCTTCCAGGGATGAACTCTGACAGTTCCTTGTTTTTATGTTGCTGGATTATGTAGATATTGGCGCAGGGCTTGAGGAAAAAGAGCAATGTGAATTTGCCAGTGCTAATGTTCTTGTCCTTTCTCTGCAGCAATCTCTGATATGATGAATGAAGTGTTGCAAATACTTTTAGTTATTCCTTAATACTATGGATGCAAAAAAGGGAGTGGCGGATTGTTTTATGGCAGACTGCAGCTTGCAAGTTGAGAGTGATTTGCTCATGTTCATACTTCTACATTTTCATGTTCAGATGTCTCTCTGGTGGGCCCATGAGAATGATGGGGAAATGCCTCCTACACTAAGCTTTGGATGTGAAGATGAACTTTACTCTGTTCTGTTCCCTTCCATTTTTATAGACTTGTACATTACAGTTTTCGGCATCGTATTTGAGAACCTAATGGTGTTCAAGCACAGGTGGTTTGTTCTCCTCGCCCTTGCAACTAACTGGGAGAGGAACTGCGTGCAGCATAGGTTCTTGTGTACAGCATAGGTAGGGCTCTAGATAGGTGCTGTAGGGCTTTAGTTTGTTTATTTGGAAATGAGGGTGCTGCTGTGTGTAAATCAGGGACACCAAGGTGATGAAAGGTTACTTAGCAGAGGGCAATTTAGTTGGGATAACTCGTAGATAACAATGCGTGCCACACACCGAGAACCAGCCATTGAGAAATTTCCGTCTCTTCTGTACAAACACACGACTACTCAGTAGAGGTCCCTTTGTGCAGCACTGAGCTGAGTTACAGTACCTGAAATTCCAAATGACAAAGGAATCTTGCTGTCAGACTCTCTCTGCTGAGCTGCTGGTACAAAGGGCTGTGGGAGGCGAGTAGGAACACCAAAGCATCTTCAATTGTTATCAGATAGCTGTTCACAGAAAGGTCTTCCCAGAGTTTGCTGCATAGAAAGCACAACCCACACATTATTGTTATTCATTCGTTCAGTTTAAGAGGCTTGTTTTTCACAGATGTGCTCTTCCTGTTTGGCATTTGTAACTGAGGATTGTTGTTAGTTGAAGAAAAGTGTCATCCAACTATGAATTGAGATTTTTCAGCTGATTCATGAACACCTTTGTTAACTACAGCATAAAAAGGAATATGGCTGAGTATGAAATGTAGGTTAAGCTGTATTACTACCCCAGTATATTATACTAGTCTGGAAGGGTGAAAAAGAAATCTTAATTAACAGTTACACAAAAATTTCCTGTCCATTTTTATCTCAGATAAAATTAGTAAAGCAATTAGAAGACGGAGTTAATTGCTATGTTTTAGCCTCTCTTAATTCATATGGAGCCTATATATATAGAGAGAGAGAGATACAGATTTTAAAACAATTAACCAAAATTGCTGTACATGGCAAGTAAAGTAAGCAATCAGTATGTTTTAGTAAGGCTTTCATGTTAGAGAATTGGCCAGACATGCTAGGAAAGGGTGGTAAAACTTGGGAGAAGGGCAGGAAATGAATTATCTCAGAATAATGGGACCAGAGCCATTCATGCGTGTATAGCAGATAATTTGTGGAGCTTACATTAATGTGAATCTTGAAAGTTTTGATATCTAAGTTAATGCTACAGCCAAGTAGCATGATCACAGATAAGCAGCTGTTTATTGTTGTTCCAGGGAATAGTGATCAGATATGAGTTATTTCTGCCCAAGTTTTCTTCAGCATGTGCACGTAATCTCATTTCTAGCTTTAGTAAAAGCATCTAGATTTTTTTAAAAAGTAATAAAAATGCTTTTAAAAAGTAATTTAAAAATAGTTCTTCATAGCAAAGTGTAACTGTGAAAACAGTTCTGAATTGTCAGGTCTGATTTGACAAAGCAGCTTACTTTTGGCAGATGGATTAAATGTGCTCTCTGACAATCCCAGTCACATCTGTATCTGGCTGGGTACTCCATCTCTAGGAATTCACACTCTTCTGAAACAACATTAGGCATGAATCTGGCTACTCTTCAGAAGGCTATACTTGCTTAGGCTTCCTTGGATCACAGTGACTTTTTAAATGGTAAGGATATCTTTTTAATCCATAAAAGTTCTCCTGAAAGTTGATAAGCACAGAGAAAGTGCTCATAAATAAAACAAGAAGGCTAAATAACAACATTTGCCAATACAACAAACCCTGAGTGCAATTTTGCAGCAGAGAACATACAACCTTTGAAAATCAGTTTACTAAATTAAGTGTAAAATAATTATCTGAATGATTTAATTGACTTTTCATTCTCAAGGTTTTATTTTATTTTTGCAAGATTCTTTTTAAACCTAATATCAAAGACCTAATTTCCTGTATCTGGGCATTGTCAACTCATTGGAGAAAAACATGCAAATGGGAATCAAATTTATTCACTCTGTAAATTACTGCTGTATTTAACATTGAGTGTTCTGGTATTCTTGGAAATCTTCCTTTTCAGTGAAGTTGTCACTAAGAAGCCAGCAAATCAGTTTTAGTGGTATTGATATGATATGTGTTCAGTTGGAAAGAATGAGTGGAAGAGGGAAAAGACATCTGGATGGTGTTACTTCTGCAAAGAAAATATATACACTCCATCATATGGTAGAATGAAGCACCAGAGTGACTTTTCTGATGCTGCGCAAATTGTGGTTGTTCCTCAGCACATCCAATTTCTGTTCTGAGACATGATTTTTAAGATCTTTTCACTACTAAATCCAGACATATCACACAAGTTGCTCTCCTTCAAGATTCTGAAGATGACTTGGCTCAGGCTCAGATTTACAGGGGGGCAGAGGCTGTAATCTTCCTGGCAGCTGCCCCCAGCTAATGACCTCCTGTCTGTCCTGAGGAAGAAGGGCACTGGCAGTGTGCCCTTAGTTCCAGCCAGTCCTTCCGTTACCCAGTGTGGGGTATAGCTGCTATGCTTCCTTCCCAAATGTCCACAGTATGTGTCTGGGTCTTATCCCAGTGTAGAGTAAGGAAACAGTCCAGGCGTGCTCTCATGCCTTCAGCCCACAAGCCAGAATGGCCATGGGACTCATCACCCTCAGAACAAAACATGAGACCTCTCTTTGCATTAGCTTTTCTCACAAGGACTTTCCCAAATGTGCAGAGCACCAGGGAGCCCCAAAGCAGCGTGTCTCCTCGTCCCTTTCCAAAGTCACCTCCTTAAAGGATCATCTCATAATGAGGACCGATTGCTTGTTTGATCTTGGTGAGCCTCAGTATCACACTAAACCACGCAGATGCCTCAGGGCCACCACAGTAGCACTTGTGACTGGGGGTATTAGTGCATACACAGATTCCCGCACAGTATCTGTTCCGTAGTTAAACACCTTAAATAACCCTTGGAAATTATTCTGGCTGTATTCAAAAGTGGTAGCCTAGCAACTGATTTTTTTTCTTTTTTTTTTTTTTCCCCTTTCTTTTTTACCAAACAGTGAAGGAAGTGAGTTCTAATCCTCTTGAGGGTGCTGTTTATTAAAATTTCCACCATGGAAATTACAGAGTATCTTCCTCTTTCCCAAAACAATTCTGAACTAGTTGCAAAGAAACATTTAGTTTGGTTAAGATGATAGAAATAGATGTTAGGGCTAGAAAGCAAAGAAAGCTTTCTTTTTTCCAGAAAACTAGAAAATATATAAGCATGAGATTTGTTAGTCCATGTATTAAATAATGGCTTTATAAAATGAGGTTAGATAGGTGAGGAGATAGGCTGTTTGAGTGCTCTATATAATGGGTCAAGAACCCATAATGAGAATTAGGGTGCCTTGTAAATGTGTTGCAGTCACGTTATCAAGATTAAATGGGATTGCCCAATCAGCAGTGTGGTGACAAGGAGTTGATGTTCTTTAGCCCATTCTGGACTGCCCTTTCCTGTTGTTGGTGAGGGCTGCACTCCATGGGAAGTGATCTGCTTGTAGCCCATGTTACTGGAGCAGGGCAACTAGATGAAGGTTAATTGGCATTTTAAATTTGACCATCTTAGATGCCCATCTTAGGAAAAGGCAATTATACAGATTTCTAAGATGTATGTGCTCTCTTGCTCTTTGTTAATGTAAAATGTCTTGTTAATATAGAGCATCTCTGCACAGTGTAGGCATTTAAGTCTCAATCCATTAAAGGACTTCATCCTGGTCATAGTATCCTTGACTTCAAAAATGCTTCTGGCTTCAGGGAGAGTACACAAAAAACTACAATTAAATCTGAGTCTTTATGCTTTACTGTGCTGTACCCCGAGAGGCTTCCTGTGCAGACAAATATGTACTTGGCTATGTATCTTGAAATTTGTGATTTCACACCTGAATTGATGATATTGAGTCATTTTCACTATACCTGCAAGGTATTTAGAACTGTATTCTGTTAATTATTCCTTTAATGTCTGAGACATGGAAGCCAATTAGAAGTCCTTGTATATTTTTTGAATATGTTTCAGACTTCGGTGATCCTGGAAAGTCACAATTTGATCAGTTGATCACTGTTTTTAATATCTACAGCGAATATGCTAAATATCAGTAGTAGGTTAATTTTATAAAATTGTAATGATTATCTGTGGATAGCTGAGTCATGTACAAACGTATAGTAATAACTTTGTTACTCTGAGAGCTTCTATCGTATCTAGTGTGCCCCTTTTTCCTTCACAACACTAACAATATGCATCCAATGTGTCAACCCAGGCAGGTTTTGGATAATTCTATCAGCAAAGGTAGCTATGGCCCTGAAATAAATGTGCAGATGCACACAGATACGCAGCTGTAACATGGGACGTGGTAGCACACATAGACTACTAGCCATTGCTCCCTAGATGGTGGCAGACCCTGTCCAGCCCCAGATACTCACAACTGTGCCAGGTGAAGGCACAAATTCAGCGCTTCATTGTGGGGCTTGACAGTTTCTGGGCTGGGAGGTGAGGAGGGGCGCCAGAACTCCTGGAGAGTTTCTCCCAGCTCTTGCTGAAATGCACACTTGCATGTGTGTGCCATAAACACGTAGGGTGTAAAGTATTGAAGGCTCTGGCCTTGCTCTGGCAAAATACCTATGCCAGTCACTGAATCTCATGCTCTGAGCCCAAGACCTCACAATGAACTTGTGTCTCAAACTCGCCACCTGAAGGTCTGTAATTCATAGTGCATAAATTCCTAGAGTGGTCCCATCTTGCAGCTCAGGCTGTAGAGCAGGAGAGACAGCACGGCGTGATGCTATGGCTGAGGCCAGAGTACTGTTCAGCTGGGCGCAGTATCCAAAGGAACCACGTGAGGGAATACACTTCCCAGCTCCAGCTGAGCAGAGCAGTCCCCCCTGACAAATGACCTGCTGCAGGTCAGAGCAGAAGACACATGAAGGGTCTGCGTTAGATGGTGCTTAACTTTAAGTGCTTATATAGTTACTAATGTTGCTATGAATACTCCGAAATAGTGTTGAAGCTCCCTGGTGTTTCAAGCCCACATTGCTTCACCCCTTGCAAGCCCATGCCCAGGGAAAAATTATTCTAAATCCTCCCATGTCCAAATTCTAGATTTAAGTGGAATGAATTACAGAACTGCATGCAAATGTTTTCCAGGATTGAAATAGTTTTTTACAATGAAACCTTAAAATTATTATAAAGTAACTATTATAAACTAACAAATTATTTTAAACTAGTTTGCAACATGAGAAATCCTTAAGTAACGCATTAGCTCGTGCTTCAGAATCAGAAAATGAATCAGGGATCATGGTTTCCAACAGGCTTTGCTGTTCAAGAGCTCAAGGGACCATGTTCCATTTGGAACGGGAAGAAGCTGGTGTAAGGCACCATCACTTGAAAAGCAGGGCGAAAGACAGTCATTGAAACACCCACCAGCCAGCAGGACAAGGATGCTGGCTGTGTGTTGCCAAGAGGGAAGAAGAGCAATATCTCCTCTCTCCCTTGGCAATGGTTCATGCTAGTTACCTGGAACAGGCCTTTCCATTTGAACATCTCCATAGCCACACGCTAGATGAGAGCACAAGATTAAAGGAGAAATCTCGTTCTGCCATCTCAAGAGCAAATCTGTCATCTGCACGGCTTGTCTTCATAATACAAGCATAAGTGAAATTTTGTAAATGCTTTTCATTTTAATAATTAGAAGTTTATCTAAGTGAAGGAAGGCATTTTAAATAATGTTTTTGCTTTTTAAAGCTGGGAAGGGGAAGAGAGGAATATGCCAAGGGGCAAATCAATGGAATTTTTGTGTTGGTAAAAAAGGCATGAAGGATTTGATGATCCAGCCTTATCAATGCTACAAAACATGGGGCAGGTACTTGTATTAGAAGCAAACAGCATCAAGTCAGTATAGGCAAGTCATATTTAAAAGGGAGATGATGTAGTGTAAATGTGACAGAGAACCACATACTCCTCTAAAATGTTTGAACTTTAGAAGAATCCATTAAGCTGTATTACAAACAGTTACAGAGCAAAGTGAACCCCATTACTGAAAGGTATGCTTTGCTGTCTATCCCTGTAATGACACAAGGCAGCCTTGGATTTATCATATAAATACCACTTAAGAAAGATTTTAAAACCATGTGCAATTTAATAAAAATGTTTCATGTAAAACCACACACTGAATTAGAAAAGGAAAGGATTGCGCCCTTGAAGAGGCTGTGAAGAACAGAAAACTTCACAAATTCTTGTGTTTAACATTACTTTTTAATATCCTTGCATTAAAAATGAATGATTACTTTTTAATATTACTTGTAACCAACTATCCCCTACCGTATAGATACATTTCTTGTATGATTTTATTATATGCTCAATAATAGTACCTATAAGCTCAGATTTCTTTTGAATATAAATGATTGGAAACAATATCTACCCTAAAGCATCTTTAATGTCATTATAGATGGGTAGGAGTAAATTAAGCGGTATTTAGCCACCAAAGTCTTTAATTTCATTGCATTTGAGTAGGAGTTAGACATTATGAGGTCCAATTAAAAAAGTCACTAATGTTTTTACATCTGAGTAGGAGTAAATTAAACAAAATCACTCCTGAGCTGCTAATATAATTTTAATTGAATGTCATTCAGTTTCTAACTGCTGTTACAACACAGTAGATAATGAGTCAAGCTCAACAAATCATCTGAGCTCCAGGTACCATGGCTACTAGTGGTGAAGGTAGACTTTAGGGATGGAGAGAGAAACTGTTGGAAGTTAGGAAGCTGACAGAAATGATAGCAGATCTGACATCTCTTGGTTGATGAGACCTATGTTCATCTAAAAATATCACCCTAACAAGAGCTAATCTAGCAAGGCTGCAAGCCAGGTCATTATTTCTAGTGTTCAGACATTAAAAAAAAAAAAAAAAAGAAAAAAAAGCATTTATCCAGAAGATGCGATTTACGGAGTGAACGCTAGAAAGGCTAATTCCATTTATTCACACCTCATGAATAATTCATTGTTTGATTTAATGTTAATCTTGATGATGAGACAATGGTGAAACAATACTAGACAATATATAGACTTAAATATGTGAAAAATAAAAAATCATATCCTATCACAAGCATTATTATTTTTTGATCTATAACAGATAATATTGCATTTTCCTCATACCTGGAAATCTTTTCACTTCGGTAAATAGCAGGTTTAAGACAAGCTGTGGCACTTCGTATAGAGACTGCTAAAGAGACTAGAGTGAAAAATACCCTTCATTGAAACTCAAATTACTATAAAACAGTAGATATTTTCCCCTAACAGCAGTTCAACCCATTACAGAATGCAAGGCTTCCATCAGGAAAAACTGCAGGGTTTTAAACCTGTTATTAATTTGTGAGCATCAGATCTGTTCTGATGTTGCTGTATGTGTACATGCTTGACTCCTAAGAGCAATTATTCCTTTAAAATATGCATTTAATGTAAGACCTAAGAGACCAGGGTCTTCTGACTGAAGCTCAACACCTTGTTCCAAACTCAAGCTAGGTGTTGGCTTTGTTTATAGTCACGCACTTTCATTTGGCCTATGCGATCAAATGCTCCTGTCTCTTTGCAGAAAATGGTGAGGGCAAAGACATCGTTATGGTCTACATGTGCGCATGTATCTGGAGCTGCTTCTTGCTCATATTATGTGTTCAGAAAGTCCCATCAACTATCTCTTGGCTATATAATCAAAATCATATAGAGGGAAATTTGCAGTTCTGACTGTTTCTTTCTTATACCTGGGACAACTGCAGGTAACAGATACCATAGACCTGCCTTTCCTCTTACCTCTCTGCAAGACTGAGGCCTCTTCAAAAAATCTGAGGTATACTGCTTGTTCTTCCTCCATGAGTAGGGAGAAAGTCAGTGCTGCTGGACAGGGGAAGCAACTACAGAACTGCAAAATATCTTTCCAAGGACCTGGGGATACCCTGTTATAAAAGGATGGGTTGCATGTAGCCACAGCAGCCCCCTCTTCCTCAGGGCTTCTCCTCCAGCCCCTGTCTCCAGATAACAGGATGTACCAAGGCAGCACAGTGGCTAGAGCAGTCACAGGAGAGACGTCTTGTGGCTTTCCAGGATGGAGTCCCCGCTATTCTCCATCCTAAAGGTTAGGTACTTAGCCCAGCACTGCTAGGTAGATTTGAGATAAGTTACAGCAATGTGCTTTTGGCCATAGATAATACCCCGATTTTTGCAGGGACCTGTCTGTGTTGCTATTCTGGTAATGAAAACATTTTACTGGAACTGATCCTGTGCCAATGGATGATTCTGAAAATTGTCCAGGCTCTGAGACCAGCATGGGTCTGTGGAGGTAACTGCAGAATTTCAATTGTAGGATAGGAAAGTTACAATTCCCTCTTGGCAGAAAGGACAGTGCCAAGGACACTGTCTTTTCCACTGTTTCAAATATGGTGCTTTGACAAAAATGACTATTGTTGAACTCTGCTTCTTCCTAAGTATTTCTTTTACTTAATTGTGAGATTCTCCATTGGTCTTTCAATTATAACCCGCTACGTGTCAGTCTGTAATTC
This sequence comes from Fulmarus glacialis, assembly GCF_000690835.1. Taxonomy (NCBI): domain Eukaryota; kingdom Metazoa; phylum Chordata; class Aves; order Procellariiformes; family Procellariidae; genus Fulmarus; species Fulmarus glacialis. The sequence goes on along the minus strand of NW_009220439.1, from coordinate 51,998 downwards.
TGGTATCTTTTACCTGTCTTGCAATAAATGGATGTCTGACTAGACATTCTGTACGACTTGAAATAAGTGGATGAAGAAAAAGTAACTGTCAGTGGATGTAAAGAGGGAGGCAATCCACTAGACTCTGGTGAACCTCTCAAATGAAAGGCTGGAGTTTGAGTCAGTTAGGGTAAGAGGATGGGAGGTAGAATTGTTCATTTAGGTAGGTTTTGCTTTTAGAACTGATTATCAAATAAGCAAATATGAGCAGAAAATCCTGCTCGGGATTCAAGTCTGGCTACTTTCTGCATTCGCCTTCCATGATGTGGAACACCAAGGAGCCCCAGTCCTGAATTTTGGTTCAGTATTCCCAGCAGGCAAGAGAACAAGCTCTGTGAATTAAGACTTAAGTCTTTTATGCAGGGTGTGTGAAGAAAAGTTTGAGATTGAGCGTGGGCTAAGCTCTCTGTGTAGATGTATTGTTGCAAACACGCTCTGGGACATACCGAATTATATTGTTACTTGGGGGAACAATGATGAAATGTTTTGCCATAGCCTTTTGTCTTTTCTGTGTAGATTGCACTTGAACATGTTACAGCTTGTTTTAACTAATATGTTACATAGGTTGGTTGTGTCTTGTGTTTGTGAAGTTCCAGTGATAACACTGCAAAAATAATTACTAAAAAAACCCTTACGGCATCTACTTGGGGAACACTAATGACTACTGAGGAACTTAATGATTTCTGTCATGTTAAGATTTACTAAGTAGGTAGGATTTTAGTTATTGAAATGCAAGGGTACAGATCTCACTTTGGCATACTGCTTAATGCCATGTCTGTGGCTAAGTGGCAATTTGTGAAACATTTTGCATCTGCACACAAAATTGTTCCAGTTGCTCTCTGTGTCTGTCAACCATAGAACAACAAAACTTCTTCAAGAGGTCTAAGAATGACTAACTCAGTATTAAAATGTTAGACCTGCATCTTACTTTCCTGAAAAAAAAAATTCATTGCAGTCTTCTATTGACACTCTTCTCATTCTTCCACTGCACTTTTAACATCCCAGAGTCTAAGGGGTTTCTGACTTGCCCTTAGAAGCGCTATAGAACTAGGATGGCTTCCCAGGTAAGGAACAAAGGTCTCTTACCCACACAAGAGTAATGCTAGGGTAGAAGACTGCATGGCTGACACTTCTGCTTGCAAGGAGAGCAGTTTGGTTCAGTGAAGAAAGTTGTCACAGTGTAGTAGAAGATACAAGTAATAAATCTTTTCAATTAATTTTTTTTTCTCATGTCAATCCTGGTTTGAGCACTTGCTTCCCTGAATTGCTTTTGGTTGGTCAGGGAAAGTTCCTTAGCTATTCAAGTGTCCACTCTCTCTGGTTTAGCAGTCCTTTTGGAGGCTTTTATCTTAAGCTTAAAAAGGTTGATCAAAACCATCTTTCCTTTCAAATGGGCCACATTAAATCAAAACATATATTTCTCAAAAATTTCTAGGTATAGATATGGTTAGGCATGTCTTATGTAAATTTAGATTACTAATGAATCAGCCTTTTGCCTCATGTTGGACTTATAGTCAAGCACTTAGTTTCCTATCTCAGAAATATTTACATCCTCCGTAGCTGAAAAGTCAAATTTTGCTCAGTGTCTGTTATTTCAGAGCCAAGGATCTCTTTCCCCTATGACTGGAACATGTAAGCTATTCTCAGCATGTAACACGCAGATACCTCTGAAGTGTGTGGGCACAAAATAAGGTAGAAGAGCTCTTGAAAATGCAACTGGTTTCAAACAAGGAACTTCAATTTTTTCTGTAACCATAAGTTACAGAATTAGTTTGATGGTAAGAGTTATGTTTACAGTGTGTTCTTAGTTCTTGCTTTGAAGTGTGGCAGAAAATGTAGAAATCAAACTACTCATTGAATTAATCACAGGTGAATCTAGTTTGACCTTTTGCAAATGGCAGTACATTCAGTGCTAGCTGAAGGCAGGAATGGTGATCTTGAGAGAGCTGTTTGTTCGCAAAGTTAGAAGGAAATCACAGAGCTGGCTCTTTATGCCCTCTGCCCAGCCATGGCCTGCAGAAAGCTGAAACAATGAGGTACTGGGGACTCTGTGCCTGAACCACTTCCCCTGTAAACTGATGTGCCAGAATTGGTGAAGTTATCCTCATTGCAGGTTTTGCACTATTCTGACAGGTGAAAAAAATCATTACAGGTTACGATATCCGTGCCATCTGCTGCAGGCATTCACTTTGTATATATTTCAGAGCACTTACAGCTGGAGCCACATTAGGCCAGCCTGAGTTTCACCTGGGCAGTCTGGGTGTCTATCTGCTTGTGAAGTATTTGGGTTAGAGAGAAATCTGGACCATTAAAGGTCTTTATATGAAGGAGCCAGGAGCTGGTACTCTTAAGAATGAGGAAGGACTGCTGATCCATTTCCCCCACGCTCCTTGGTCCTTGTGCCCTGCCTGCTTGGGTATGGCAGTGCTGCCTGCAACCCATTGTCCTGGCTGTCTCAAGCAAGAAGAGATGTTGCGACTTTGCCTATGCAAGTGGCTAATAGTTGTAAGTGGGACCTTGTCTTTCTTTAGGGGTACTCTGGGGAACACACATGCACCACTTACATCCTAGATTTGAGCCCAGACAGGCAAATTCTCTGCATATTCAGTTGAAGAAAGATGCCCTCAGAGTACAATTTACAGCATTTAAGTCAGGTGCTTAAAATCAGACAGTCTGTATGCATCTTGGTAGCCTTCCTCTGTCTGTATTTTGTGTACTAACCTGAAAACCTGGATGATAGGAATCTAATGCTTCCTGAACCTGTGGGCAAGACTGGCTAGATGATCCACTGCATGGATACTCACACACAAATGCACTAAGTTGTCTTTCATCAGCTCTGCCAGGGAACAACAGGACTGAGACTTGTGAAGTCTCCTGCCCCTGCATCTCTTGTCTTTCCCAGGCGTGAAGTCATCAGAAGTACTGCTCAGATAGTACTGTTTTGCTTACCGTCTTACAGGATGCAGAGAAGCAAAGCTTTGCCTGTAATTTGCTACACAGTATTTTCCTTAGCAGTCAGGAGTTTGTGATCAGCTTAGAGAGTTTTATATGACTTAGTGGTGACTTTAGATTTAGAGATCCAAAAACATAGAAAAGAAAGAGAAGCTTTTTGTTCTTTTGTCCTGGTGTACTTTTAAAAGTTTCTTATTTGTACCCATTTAGATAAAACTGCAAGATGACCTTTTAAACTTGAACAAAGCAGAGTACAGTGTGGAGTAGCACATTCTGAGTACAAGTTAGCTTAAAACCCAAATTATTTAATCAAAATCAATAGTATATCACAGATTTAAATAGAGCTCTTTAGAAAGTAGGTCACAAGCTAAAGCTTCAGCTTAGTTTAACAACTTGCATAAGAAAGTACGTACCTACAGTAACTTGTAGTTACTTTCTCTCACACGATCTCAAATTTCACAGTCTATGTACTTAAGTGATAAACATGAATAGGTGCTGGCAAAGAGACATCACAGCACAAATATCCTTTTCCTTTTTGTGAGGTTTACATAGATCATTCTTGTTCAAATTGATAAAAGTTGAGTTCAGGCAGTCAACAACTCAAAAGAAATGTAGTTGTCAGAATTGATTTCCAAATATAGTCTTCCCATGTACAACACACGAGGCTTAACTGTTCTGGCATCCAGGTGGAATATGTCTGTGGTTCCCTGGTATAAACCAAGCACAATACATCACTTTTAACATCTTGTTCTGAGCATCCTGGATATGTTCAGAAAATATTGGTGCCAGCTGGCAGATTGCTGGTGAGGCTGAATGCATGAGGCTGCCGTTCTTTCAGTGTCACTACAGCCCTACCATTCCTTCATCCGTTCTTCTCATCCCTGTAATTCAAGAGAGATGCTTTGCCTGTACCTTCTCTTGTCTTGATTTTCCCAGGCCTGGCTTTCTTTATCAAACCCCACCTTTGCTGCAAATTTTTGTTGTAGGATTTTTTAATTTTTTTTTTTAAATCAAATTCAGGCAATTAGTTTCTTTTTTTTTTCCTAGCTAATTGCTTTTACATTACTCTCACTAATCCATAAGTGCCAGTAGTCTCTGAGATACTGGATCTCATTTAATTTCCAAAGAAGCAGAAGAGAGCTAAAACAAGAAAATGTCACAGCATAAACAGACAACAGAAGGGAAGAAAAAACTAGATAAAACAGTCTCTTATCCTCCTACTTTACATTCATTCACTCAGCCATATCACATGTAACATCAGAGCATTATCATCTCTTGAAACTTACTTATTACAAGGAGAGTGATAAGTAGATCCCCCTTAATTTGCACAATTGCACAAAGTCACAGAATCTGAGGAGAGAGGATTGTCTTCCTGCCCAGTAACTATTACAGGGTTAAAGGTCCCATTGTTTGTGAGTAGAGGCAGTCAATATTATTTCAACATTTTTCCCCCAGAAAATGAGAGTATGAAATCAAAGCTGGGGTTTTTTTGTTTTTTTTTTTTTTTAGAAAAGATGATTTTTAACACAGTATTTGTTTAAAAAATACAGAAGAAAAGCTTTGAAACGATGGAAATGTTTCTTTGGATATTTTTTAAATTAAAAGTTACATTTTTAGTCCAAGTGACTTTTCACTTAGGAATTTAAATTGATTTAAAAAAATCAAAGCGAAATGTTTAAAAAATCTTGAAGGATTTTGATTGACTTAATCTGTGTTGTATCTGGATCTCCATTTGTGGAAAGTTTCATCTTTTTATTCTGATTCCATTATTTTCTAAAAATAGAGGGCATATTGAAGAAACTTAAGTATTATAATTTGAGCCATTGAGAGGAAGAGCTAATACTCAGGCTTCAAATTATATTACCCCATTTACTTGAAAGGTAGCAAAAAAACTAGGATTCTGCACAAGTTCTGGTTCATAGGATTACTTAGTGATAAGAGTAAAAAAAAATCTCAGGTTGTGTATATAGGGAGTTTCACGGAGAAAGGAAGAGATCAGAGAATCAGAAGATAATTTCCTTGTTCAGAGGCACAAGAACCTTCCAGCCAGTGCCGCCTCAAAATTTTTGCTTTTTTTGAAAGGTGCTTCCATTAGCTTCCCCAATTAGCTCCAAATTTCAGAGCAGATTTGGATTTGCTTTTGCTTTGAAGAAGTGCGATAAGCTTTATTGTTTCCTACTGTTTAAGTGAAAGACTGATCTATTTTATCCATCTCAATCATAGTTAGCCCAACCCCGAAGTTATTTGATAGCCTAAGGAAAAAAAACATAACAAAGGAGAACTAAAATTCTGGAGCATAACATTTATTAAACTTTGACAAAAGCACTAGAACTTCAGATTTCAATCCTTGCCTTTTATAAATGAATACTAGTAACAAATTCTTTACAGTGAAAAAAGTTATTTCCAAATTATTGTGCAACTGGAGAAATGACATGATACTTTTCTCTATGTCAGAGACTAGGTTAGAAAATTTCCATTTAAAATAAAACAAACCAGACTCTAGTGTATCCTAATGTCTTGGGGTACAGTAGAAGAAATGAAACAAAATGGCTCACTGTCAAAGCCTATAGCACCACATTGACTTAAGCAGAACTCTGCAGTGGAGAATTCTGTTTTCACGTTATCACATGATATAATTTAAACAGTTTTGAAACATAGGTTTTGGAACTTGTGCATATAGTTTTGCAATTTACTCAGAAGATTTATGTTGTATCATGCTATTTAGTTGCAAGTATCTGTGTTACCCTGATATGCATAGGTTAATATTTGAAATATCATAACTTCAGGTGTTATATATGCTATAATTGTCCCTCAAGACTGATATAGCCTATATGGGCAACATTTACAATTGTTTAAAAAGATCTGAATAAATAATTAGAAGAGACAGTTATGAAGTTTTAATAAAATATTTCCCTTTCAAAACAAACCAGGTGAAATGGAAGCTATATGATAGGTTGATTTGAACAAATTTCTTACTCTTAATTAATATGTTTTAGTGTTCCAAAATTAAAATAGTCTGCCTTGCAGAATGAAAAAATCATCTGTGCTATTCAAAACAAAGAATTTCGATTCCAAACCAAACGTGAAGTAAAAATGTAACAATAAGATGTTGTCCTTTTTAGAAATTAATAGAATATTACAAATGGCATGATGGAAATTTTGTATTTTTTTTATTCAGAAAATGTGTCAAGACTCTGGCATTTTGCTTGCATTTGAGACAGGAACTGTTTTGAGATCTTATATTCTCACAAGATGGAGAAAACATTTCATTCTGGGTAGAAATTATAAATGTAGTGAGGGTAGCTCTATGATTTATCCTTCCCAGAAGCATTGACCTGGTGGATGAGTCTAAGAGTGAAAACTTAAAAGATATCAGTGACAGCAAATGTAAAGACAGTTCTTTATCCAGACATTCATCTCTGAACATTGTAGTGGAGAAACTATTTGGCTCATGCCTGCTTAAGGCTTACCACATCCACTGTTGCCCTTGATACTTTGTAAGCTATTTTTCCAAATAACGTTTGCATATTGAAGTATTCTATTGCCTGAGACTCACTATCATATGAGTCTCAGAGAAATGGCAAAATCAGCTGATACACAAAATTTCAGAGGTGAAAACCGGGGACGGTTTCTGATGAATCAAAAAGGTGAATGCCAGAGAATGAGAAGAAATATAACTCATAGTATAATTTTAAAGGTAGCTATCTGACTGTGGATCTATATATTTAGGAGGTTTTGCCTGCTGTGGATATATTCATCATAACAGAAAATTATTTTGTAGTCAAACTGTTAATGCTATGCAAAACTACTCGAAGAATCGTAACTGTAAGGACAATTGTTAAGCACATACATAAGGGAAGACGCTTATGTTTGCAAGCCTCTGCTGTCATAGAAAGAAGCCAGCCATAATGTAGTACTAATTATTAGTATGGAGCTGCTTACTTTTCTCGTATCGGTATAAATAATACTGGTGAGAAATACACTATCTCTGAATTTCTTATGGTGATTGCCTACACAGTGGGTAGCAATGCCAACCCTCTTTCCTCCAACCCCCAAACGGATGGTCCACCACAGTGACTTTATATAACAGTGTGTCATGGACAAGATTAGGCCAACACGGCAAAGAGACACTTTTGTTTATCTGTACCAGCACAAAGATGTTTAAAGGGCCCTCAGCGCACAGGCTGTCATACAGACAGTCAGCCTCATCCTCATCTTGCTACTCTGACTGGAGGGTTGGTCCTGTGGTCATCCTGCTATGGCTGCAAAGCTAGTGCAGCAGGGGATGCAGCAGATGCACGCGGGACGGATACCTTTAGTGCTAGGGGGAAAAAGACTGCTCCTCCAAAAAGCTGAGTATTTCCCTCCTACCTGGGACCAGTTCAGGGCATTTAGTACCTCACAGGAACATTGCAAATCCAGCCAGCTAGTTAACATTGCTAATACTTTTGAGCGGGTCAGCTGAAAATGGTGATTATTTGTAGAGTAGATGAATAACTGATAGGCTTGCTGTTTTTAGTTTAGAGCATATTTGGTGGTTTAATGGTTTCTGACAAGCAATATGAACAAATGCTATATTGAAAAAGGCAATAATATGTGGAAGCTCACAAATATGAGTGTCAGTGGCAGCAATTCGTTCTTTCTTGTTTGCTACCCAGCCACGTCTCATTATGTTATACTTCATGTCTTAAAGTCGACCAATTCCAGGAACAAATCAATACCAGGGAAATCCTTTTGTCTTCTTCTAAGGCATAACATGTAAAGAAAGCTCAGTCAATATGTCTTTTAATAACATCTCATGGAAATGCCTGGATTTCCCTTCATGTTCTATAATTAATTGAGCTCCTTGCCACCCACAACGTATAGCTGTTCCCCTCTATAATTCTCTTTTGGCTTAATTGTCATTTGTTTTTCTGTTCTATTTGTCTTTAGCTATTTCTTTTTTTTTTTTTTTTATGGTGTTGGATGTGCTTTGTACTTAGTTTTATCTTTCTGTGCTTTTGCTTCTAAATGTCAGCATAATTTTTCTGCCTTATAATATCGGAGATGTTATAACCATCAATCAGTCCAATAGAAGAGCAGAAAAGATTAGATACCATTTATCTGTATTGGTTGCCCATTGTAATGACCCAGTGGACAGCATGAACAGATAATCTGTTGCTTTGATGGAAACTAATTATTCTTAAGAGTGACAGCGTCGAAATAGCTTTTGTGACATTGTTCTTAAAAATGATGACTACCTAGTCATTGCTAGTGTAAGACTGCAATTCTGTGCTGTTTCTCAATGATTTCCCTATATAAGCAGCAGGAAACCTAGATTTTTTTTTTTAAGGAAATAACCCTATTTGCAGAGACAAAAATATCTGACATCCCATGTAAAACGCCTATTAAATTTAATACAGAAAACACTGTGCTAGCTGCTGAAAAGTAAAAATGCACTGCCATCTTATTTCTGTCGCGTGTAGTTGATCTTGTTGTTCTGTGAATATGAAGCCTGTTTTATTTTGACAGCTAATGGTTCTGCTAGTGTACTGTGCTGGCATTTCACCTCTTGAAAAGAAAGTTTCCTGAAGCTAAAATATATGTCTAATTGAATGATGGAATTAAAAGCAAGTTATACAGTTAAAAATAGCTGCTTCCATCCTTTCCAGGCACATGTAAATCACACAACTTTTACTCCCATGTCAATTAAAGGACTATGCCTTGCAAAAACTTTCGAGAACCTCCTTAAAATTTGCCTGTGTGAGGACTCAGTAAATGGCAGGATTCTTCAGTGCGTCCTGAAACTCAGTACACTCAAGCTATTGTTGACTAGGGAGGCATGAGGGAAGAGTTCGGGGAATTGGGTCTCCTCACTGGTATAGATAGTCTATCTGTGACCTTAGATCCTTATGTAGTTACAGGGCTGTGAGTGCCACGTAATGGGTGCGAAGTGTTTGCATGGCAGGTGCTGTGAGCCTTAGCCAGAAGACAGTAGCTTCTTGAGTGTCCTACAGCTGTTGCTAAGCTTGTGAAACTGATGGCCTTCGGGGCAAATTGATCAGGTGAAGTGCTCTTTGGTAGGTTTGCTTTCAGTGGGTGCACTGGGTGTGAGCTGCGGCAGCTGAAGGGCTGGTGCTGCTCCTAATTCCAGAGGTGTGTGATGGGCAGCTGGAGATGGCAGTGTTTTCATCCCTGCTGTCTGGCGAATTATTGACACGTCTGCGAGGAAGCAGAGGGATATCCCAAATGAAGGGAGATACTAAGTTGCAAAAGTTAAGCTGACTCCCTTTAGGTAGATGAGTGCTTTTTCAATACTGTCATTTGATTTCTCTGGTCAATAGGGGTGGGATCTCTGGATACACTACCAATGACCTGGCCTGGTCAAAACGTCACGTTGGCCATTTTCATGGTCAGCTCTGACATGACTTAATCTCACTTGGGCTGTTGTAAATCAAGATGTCAGCTCCACCATGCTGCAAACCCATGTAAAATGGGATCTTGAAACTTGGATCTCTGCCCAGCACTAAGTGGAGATCACTGCCAGAGATCTGTGCTCTTCTGTGGTCTCAGTGGGCCTAACCACAGATTGAAATGGCTGAAGAAATTTGAAGGCTTTTTGGCAATATCAAAGCTTGATTGCTGTGCCCTTCTCTGCAATACTTTCTTGAAGGGATGGAAAAAGAAAATTCAGAGGTCAGGAGAATGGGCTTACTAATTTGAACAGTTAAAATAGATGCATATTGTGAATACTGTAGTAGCCAGCACTAAAGTGTAGTAGCCAGAACTAAAGTTGTTTTCATGGGCACTAATGAAAATTTCTTACTTATATAGTTGTTTGGAGTCAGGAACAAGGGGTAGGTATAAAAGTATAGAGTGCTAACTAACTAATAACCTAAAATAACCTAAATGTATAACCTAACCTCATAAAGAAAATTAAATACTCCGCAGCAGAGCTCCTAGAAATCCTTTTGAAGCACCTGAGAATTAAATCGTGGTGGTATTTCAGGATGGAAAGAGTCAATGGTACAAAAGATTTCAAGTGGTTTTGCAGTGAACACAGCACACTGGAAATACATATTTCCAACGCACACACTTCAGTGTGGTCTCTGCAGCCAGTTCTCTGCTGTTCAGACTAGTCCACCTCTACTTTTTCTTCCACAAGCCTCTTCTTCCCTCTGTAAAAGCAACATAAACCTATGGACTGATGAATTTTGCTGATTGCTAGAAAGTGTTTTCGCAGGAGTTTTCAGCAAGGTATGCTTTAATCCTGTATAGGTATTTTATTAGAAATACATTCAATAGAGACATATCTATACACATTTCAAATGTGCTTGTGTGTGTGTATGTATTTTTTAAAAAGTCTCATAGAAATTCTACCATCTCTTCCTATGTTTTTCTCATTCTTAAATTGCTCTGGTGGTAGAGCCTGCTGTAATCAGCCCTTTTTAAAATACACAAAGCAATCTGTCATCTTCTACACAGCATTTCAGATCTTTCCAAAGTGTCTATCTTAGCATCACTGAAAGGAAAAAACCTGATGTTAAGAATTGCAAAGTTAATGGTTAATCAACAGTGTCTGGTCCCCATCCATGGGACATCTTGTAGAACAATCAAGCCCTGCTCCATCATAGTCCCAAGCAGTGATTGCTTCTGCGTCTTATGAGGCATGAAGCATTAGGGATGAAGATGGAACACCTCAGTAGCTAATTAAACAAGGCAACTTACAACTAAAGTACATGCCTGGCTAAATAGGCTGGAGTGCAGAGTCTGTCAAGCTGATCTGTCTTTAAGTGCTTTGCACCCTTCACTGTACCTGGTTGAACATTAACATCCCAAATTTGCTGATTTTCGCCAATATCCTGCCACATGCAGAGAACTAGCTGAAAGGAAGCTGGTATTTTTTGTAATGTAGTTCCTTGAAGCATTATCCTAAAAAAGACATCAATCTTCACTGTCGCAAAGAAACAGCACAAGATGTTTTAAACATTTTGAAGGGAAAATGCACTGTCTGTACTTTCCTATTTCTCTTCTACTATTTCCTCACTCACTGGGATGTATGTTTTTATAAGAATTCAGAAAAAAAGTGTCTAAAGAAAATGAAGGAACAGTAACGAAGTAAGTTAACTGCTCTTCCCTGCCTGTTCACAAATTTTCTAACCTTGTCTGTGGCTGAGCCTTTTAAAATTATCTCATCTGTACATTTCAAAGGTCACCAGAACTTCTTTCTGAAGAGCCAGTGAAGAGAGCTATGCAAAATAAAAAGCAGGAATAAATACGGAGGGAAAGCTTTTCCTCAAAGCATTTTATCTTCATCTCCTAATCCTCTCTGGATCAAAGGAAATACATATGCAAAATCTAAAGGAAATAAGCAAAATATTTGTTGGAAATAGACATTGAAAAAGGACTGGGGGGGCGGGATTTGACGAAAAATACAGATGTAGAAGCATGAATGTGAGGAAAAATAGCATCAAGAAGCTGCAGCTAGTGCGGTTGTGAATAATGATCATCTCTGAGAGAGGACAGCAGAGATCACAGACTGGTATTCCAAAAATCTGTGGAAAAGTCTGTGCTGTAATAGAAAGATGTCAGTGTAGAGAAAAAATATTTAGCAGATTTGGCAATAGTTACTAGTGTCTAGGCAGAGCTGAAAATGAAATTTTCCTTTCTGTAGGAAAGGTTGTAACTTTAACATTAAATGATCTCCGTAAATTTATGCATTGTCCTTGGACAAAGGACTGTGCAAAGCAGTTGGAATATACAATATTGGGGCCCAAGACTCCTAGAAGATTTTGATAAGAAGCTCAATTCTTGTTAAGAGTTAAGACTTCTCAAAATAACTGGAGAGTTTGGAAGGTTCGGGATGAGCACCCAATTGACATGGGAGATCTTTAATGAGAATTAGCACTGACTCTTTGTACCAGTGAAAGAGTAGGAATGGTTTTGAGTGGAGGATTTTGACCATCTATTGTGAGTGATGTGAATTTTAAAGGATAAAAACAGTTAACGTGAAACATGAAGATACTTGTGCAGGTAGCTGGTGATAATGTGCAGGATAGCTATCATGAGGAACTGTTTGATATGGTGGAAGAATGGAACAAATATGGCAGGATGGAAGTATAAAAATTGAAAATGGACACATGTTCAGGAGCCTTTCTAGGGTATGTATGTAGTGGTGTTCCTAGGAAATACTGGCAGTCCTGTAACGTAATTAAAGGCAGAGAACATTTCTGAAAGTTCATGAGTGAGACTGGGAACCAAACCCTGCCTTCAAAAAGGGTTTAGGCCACAAAAAGATCTGCAGTGTCTGAGCTGAAATCAGGATGTCATATGCAGAATACACAACTAGTCCTTGAACAATGATTGGGCTCCTAGCCTTACTTCAAGTGCTACGATACAGTTCATACTCTCACTTTTCTCTGCCCCTCTCTTGTAAAGTAACTTAAACAGGAAAGCTGGAAAGTGCCTGTACTGCTGAGGAGGTGGGGTGATGGAGGCTTCCCAGTCGGAGCCAAATACAGTTTCATGCATGTGGCAACTGCAAGCTTATTGCATAGAAGTGCACATTATTACATGTACTTAATCCACCTCCTGTGCTGGGAAGGAGTATCATATAGAAGGAATACTCTCTGCATTGCTTGTTACAGAAAGACACTCTAAGCAAGTCCTGCTCTGGGCACTTTGACAAGATCACAGTTTTATAATGATAAAAGCTCCTGGATTATTGTTTCTGCCCCCAAGAAATTACTTCGCGTTTGTATAAATGTCTCAGTCCTCACATGTCTATTTCTATTTATTTATTTCAAAGCTAAGATATTTCTAAAGCTGCATTTGATGACAGGGACCTTTTATAGAAAATGGTAGGGAAGGCTAAATTTTACTCAACCATTGGCCGAGGAAGTATACTACAAAAACACTAACATAGGCTAAGGTCTGGAAGTACAGATGCATCGTTGCAGTAACTCTCATCTTAATTGTCTGTTTTCTGTTAAATCAGTGAGAAAATGCAAATTGCCATAATTGGAATGAAATCGGACTTAATTTATAGTCTACGTAGCTGAAGTGGTTTGTGAATGTTTTTCCCGACAAAAAAATGCCTTTCGAGATATTGAAAATATTCACAGCAGTTTTCAGATACGTGGAGATATTCCTGCTTTCAGTGCAGTAATTCAAAATGGAAAATGCTCTCACTGAGCCTGAAGCTAAAGTAAAGCATCTGGGATTTGATTTACCCCAGTACTTCCCTTTCTCCTCTTTTTTTCCTTGTGGGAAGAGGGGAAAATATCCCAAAAGCAGAAAACCAAACCATCAAAACTTTTTTTGATTTCGTTTGTTTAAAATCCTCTTTTGTACCTGTGCTACATTCCTAAGATCAAACAAAACCAATCACAAAATAAGTGGAAAAGGATTTACTCCTACTGACATTGTTTGAATCTTGCTACTTGTTTCATCCAGTGCAAAACTGGTACAAGACTGAGCCAGACAATCCTTCTTTGTTCAGTAAAATGCACCTTTCAAAGAGGTGATCTACAAGCCATGTTTTCAAAGGCAGTAAGGTGCTTAATGCCCATGTATCTCCTGGCGGGTGTGAAGATTTACCTAATCATTCTGCATTAGTGTAAATAACTGCTCAAACCACGATGTATAGTGAATTTGTCCCTAAGGCTTAATCTTATATCACTTGCATTTCAACTCCAGGGAGAGCATTAGGTGCGTAAGGAGAGAAGAAGTGATGCCCCAGTTGTACACTGGAGCTCAATTTTGGTCTGAGTACTGAATGTGCAAAGTTTGGCTAATAGCAGTCAAAGTTTTCATGTTACGTTGATATTCACTGGAACACCTAAACTAACCCTGAACTGATAAAATTAGGAGTGGAATCAGCAGAATGCTGCAAGACAATATTTCATTTCCTGCAAATGTTTTTCCTGCTAATAAACATCTGCCAGAAAGGACTCCATGGGGGCAAGAACATCTGAAAATATGGAAAATTTAAAGAAGTATTGTTGCTAATGACTTGGTCAACTGAGAGTGTGAAACACAGCTCATTTTTGTTTGTTATTAGGCAAAACATGCTTGATTCCTAAGTGCAGAAAATATGAGCTTTTGATATCACTACTTAGTCTAATTGACTCATCTGAGTCCTGTTTGAACCCTATGATTCATCATTTTTCAAATTAGTAGGGACATAGGTAGGATAATCTGTGGATATAATCAGTAAAACATTCACAATGCTTTACACTGTAATGGATTATCCTGTCATTTACAGTATCTCTTATTTCTGTTATTATCGGGGCTTCACATCCCAATTAAAAGCCTCATTAGTTCGTTCCTGAGGAAGCTGCCCCTCTGCGTTGCTGCTGACAGCTGAAGGAAGTGTGTCAGCTTGTTGTGTAGAGCATTATTTGCTTGAAGTTGGCAGCTCACTTTAGCATAGCTGTCCTCCTGCTACATAGGAGATACTTAAGTGTCAAGCGTTTTCAGGCCATCCATCTTCTTTGGCCATTCCACCCACCCATGCTCGAGCCACATCCACCAGTGCTGGTGCCCCTCTCTGCCTTTCCTTTGTCATTATGTCATTGTCAGTTGTTCAGTTTATTCAGTGATTAATCATCATTTGGAAGGTTCTGCTGGGAGTAAACAGAAAAGGGGGTATTCCTGCAGGTGGTTTCTCTCTGATTAGTTAAAGCCACAATGGCTGGCTGCTGAGCCTTTGTTTCGGTTTCTTCTGAAGATTGCATGGGCTTTTTCCTTACCAGAATTTAACTGGGCTGGTAACTGTGGGTCTGCCTTGGGTATCCTACTGGTGTATGCCAAAAATTAGACATGTTAAGCTCAGAGGATTTGTGCTGGTTTGACAGAGGAATCTGCTCTTTTGCGAAGATTGGTGGAGGGGTTTTGCAAGGAGTCCCTTGTTACATGTTCACACTAACCCTGTTACAGGTTTAGTAACAGAGCTTTACACTATTTGTTCAGAAACGCTTCCCTGGATGCTTTCTGTGTAAAAGATAAAATGTCGCCCAGAAGATAAGGGCAGTTCAGCATCCCATTTCTCCTTTGTATTTGCACCAACTATTTGATGAAGTCAAGTAATAATAATTTTCAGTAATCTCTTCAAAACTGTGGAAAACAAGGGAGCTCTTCTGAGCTTTGCTTGTGTCTTCTGCACAATGGCTTAAATGCAATTATTTCACTATCTAATAAAGCATAGTTAGTTTTGCACCTCTTTGGGTCACATGAAAAGTCATGTAAATATTCCATGTATTCTCTCGACTTCTCTATTCCTTGACAATCATAACTCACCAAAACTTATATTCAGTTAGAAAGCTGGTTGATGACAGTAACAGCTATGCCATGGTTCCAGAGCTGTTAGCTTGCCTGAGTATTAAATTGCTCTTCATATTTCTCTTGCAGATTAATATTTCTTTTTATGCTGCAGCAGCTTTTAATGTCATCAAAAGGAGACAAGATGAATAAGATATGTGTGGGAGGATGAAGCAGTGGTCACTCAAAGTATCCTGCTGTTTACTCTGGCTGCAGAGTTTATAGTCCCTCCCACAGGGCAGCTGGCACTGGGCTATGATTTTAGTACTTGCATTATTTGCAATTCACAGCCTCCAGTCATGAAATGACAAACTCTGAGCATTCAGGTAAACTTGCAGTAGCTGTATTCTGACAGGCAGACTCACGAATGTGACAGGGTAACTCTGAGTGACATGGTAAAAGGATACTTTTTTGCATCCTTACTGTTTGTTTTATTGTATGTGTAAGAAAGGGTGGATAGGTGGGTAAGCGTGGGCGAAAATGGCTTGAAGAGCAGCACAGCTAGACTTACTGAAACCTGAAGAAGGTGCAGTCAGGGACTGAGGTAGTTGTATGTTTAACTGAAAGCATTCTCAATTTTTGCGCAAAAAGCCCTTCTTTTGGTGTTTTTTACCCTGATTCGCAAAGGCTCTGCTCCACACCTTCTCCACATGCAGGAAGTGAAAGGCAAGAAATCCAAGGCAAGCAAATAGCGGTGGTGAATGGGATAGCTTTAAGAAGAGTTTTGTCATGCAGACCTACTATTCTAGCTTGACTGGGTACGGCCATAGTGAGCATTCCTCTGCCTGGGAATGATTCTCCGGGGGTGTTTCAAAGAGTAAAAAAGCAGCCTGCATGTCCTTTATTGTCCCAAGGCCTAAGCTAGGACATTTCGGGGGAGGCAGGAGAGATAAGACAGGCCAGCAGTCATATGTATAAGTCTGTACACGGGCCTGTGTCCACACCAAATATGCAGGCATGGGTGGTAGGTAATGTGCCAACAACTGCTGTTCTAAGCTGCACCGCCATCTCTTCAATTCTGCTGAAATCATGAGTCAAATGAAGGGGAAAAGAAAGAAAAAGGAAGCTTAAAAGTCATTAACATTTTGAAAACAAGTTGTTTGAGGGCTTATTTGCCCATACTCCTCAAAGTTTCTGGAAAGTCTCTGTCTAACATTTCTCACCAAGGCCAAATTTGCTGCCTAGCAGCATTTAAAAAAATGGGGATTTTTCCAGAACCACATGCCTCTAAGAGGGAGCTGCACCTTGAGGAAAAGCACCAAAACCCACATGGCTTTTAGTAACATTGCAAAACCTGGTAACACCGCTAGCTGTCACTATGAGAGGTCTCATCCACCTGGTTGCATATGCAGAGCCCTCTTACAGTTTGTGTCTGTGAAGCACCTCTTATTCTTGTCTCCCAGTGTACCTCCACAAGTGGGGATGTGCATATGCAAGCAGGAGCCCTTTGGCTTTTGCAAACCTGAGTAATTGTATGGTCCGAAATGGGAGACTCGGACCAAAAGTCTGGCAGGAGGAAGCCTACAGAGCCAGGTCTTTCCAATCAGCAAGACTTTTTTTCCAGGAGTTGCCTGGGACACACAAAGAAGGAGCCTCCTCCGGCAGTTCTAGTTGTGGCCCTTCTTTGTGCTTACTCTGCATTATGAAAAAAACCTGGCTGTAAAACACTTGTCACTCATAGTATTCATGTTTTGCCGATTAATATCTGACTCGTGCTATATCCCAGCTGTTTCAGAGTCTTTTGCAACTACTTGCTTATTGGTGTACATAAATAAATTAAAAAATCAATGGAAAGGCCTAGACAGTAACGGAGCTTTATAGAGACCTACTCATAACAAAGTGCTATGAGAAAGAATTGAACTGCATTTTTAGGGCTCATGTGGGTGCTTCA
Organism: Fulmarus glacialis; assembly: GCF_000690835.1. Classification (NCBI taxonomy): domain Eukaryota; kingdom Metazoa; phylum Chordata; class Aves; order Procellariiformes; family Procellariidae; genus Fulmarus; species Fulmarus glacialis. Next base: position 34,816 of record NW_009220439.1, on the reverse strand, counting down.
GATAAAGTTTACAAGGTTGGCTGCAGTTTGTTTCTCATGAAATATAAGAAAATGACAAAGGTGGTGGCACGGTGTAGCTATCACAAGACCCCTTTTCCTCCTGGTGCTTCCCCGCCCTTGTCATCCCACGGCCAGCACGGAGGAGCAGCAGTCAGCAAAGGGCAGGGGCCAGGAACTCCTGGGGGTACAAGGGACCTTTCCCCTTCGGAGCAGCAGGCATCTTCTCTTTCTCCCTGCAAAGCAAAAGCCTCCAGGAGGTGTAGCCGAAAGTCATCCTAGCTGTTGGGGTCAGTATGGGGTGCATTTACTCTTACTGGACCCAGTCCTACGTTTGGTGGTGTGGTGGTGACTCCCCACGGCCGTGAGTGTTCCCTCCACCCCAGGGCCAGGCGATCCCTGCAGCCTCAGGAGCTGGGAAGACCACAATAGCTGATTAATGCTTTCCTGTTGGATACTTTTTAACATTAAAATTTTCCCTTCATGATTATTTTTGTTTACTCAAGCTCTATTTAGTGCATCACAAAACTGGGTTAATATGTCTTCACCATATTGTTACTGTTATTGTTTTTTAACCAAGCTATGAAATTAGGTGGACTTTGTATGCAAGCATAGGCTTTACATTTTTCTGTGAAAGGTAGGTTAATTTTTAAAGCATGGAAGTTAAGTGCGTGTGTTGTCCATAAAAGGCACCTAATTTGCCAAGAATTTATTTGAAAAGTAACATTATTCTTTTAATTGCAGATGTTATTATGAAAAGTTTTTAAAGGTTTGATTTAAAAGAAAAATACTTAAAAACAAAGAAACGAGGTGGCAGAGAAAGGGAGATCAATGAAGCAAGCTGAGCACAGGCAGCAGATACTAATTTAAGAAATAGCAAATTATCATTACATTAAATACACAAAAGAAAATACTTATACTCTGGCTTATGCCAGAGAATCTGTACATACTGAGGGATTTCAGAAGGTGATTGTTTTTGTTAATTGATTAATGCTGATAATATGCCTGGTACTGTACAGTGAGCTCTACCCTGTTGTTGATAGCACAGCCCCATCAATGTGAAAACTATACTAAATTAACATATAGCTACAGGTGGCATGGCATCCTATTTTTACATAAATCAAATGTGCACTCTGATCCGGCTCCTTCAAAACTCTTAGATGCTTTTCCTCAGACCTCCTGTCACTGGAGCCATTTTGGGAATGGGGCATGATACTGTTATTAATTCTAGTTCAAGCAGCTATTTTTAACATTTGCATATTTCCTATAGAGCAGAGCCCAAGACTTCACTCAGATAGATGAAATCTGAACTGATCTGGTCACATGTGATCTGTGTCTGAAGGATGCTGGAATAGTAAAGGAGTGTCATGCTTCAAAATGGTAGAAAAGCCACTGATCCTAGTCTCCTCTAGTTTTAAACATGATTAAACCATATTTTTATATATGTTTTTATATATATGTGTGTGTGTATACTTTCTTATTTTTGGAAATAAGAACTCTTTGGAAACAGGATTTAACTGATTTTGTCCACTTAGACCTCATGAGGTATTAAGTTGACTTTGTGGCAGTGGGTCAGCAGTGCAGCTACATTATTGAAGAGTTGAGGGTCTTCCTCTTTGTAGCTAATGATCCAGTCCTCTCACCACTTACTCTAAACGAAACTGTATGTTGTTAATGGCACTGAATTTTTCATAAACGGGAACATCTTAATCAATATACTGAAAAAATTCATCTATGAATATTTTACTTCAAGGATATTTTTTTTTCAGTTATTTTCATTGTTTCCAGCAATGTCTTTTATGGTCATATAATGGTACTGCATAAATCCTCAAGTGAACTCATGAATGCGTATCGGGTTCATCAGTACATAAATAGCTTCCACTGTGTGTAGTAGACAGACCATGCTTGTGTGCTGGAGCAGGCAAGTAATGTCGATTGTCTTTATTCATTCTCACACTCTCACTTCTTACTGCTCTAAAAGTTTCTAATTACATGTTCTCCTCTGTTGATGCAATTTTGACTCGGGTGATGAGTGAAAGGACAACTTTTGATTTCTCAGATAAAATAATGAAGAAAAACAATTGGTTCACTAAGCACTGTTACCTTTATGATACATTAATTATTAAGGAAAAGATGATATGGATCAAAAGTACAAAGGCTTCTTAATTTAGGGCAGTTAAAAGAGCAGTTTTCTGGGAACAAGAGAACAATGAAACGTAAATATGCCCCAGAAAAGATTTGCAAATGTGCTCATTGTGGAAGAAAAGGAAGTGTATTTAGCTAAGAACATGGACGACTTTGAACTGCATGAGGACTATTTCTATATAAATATGTCTTCCTATAACAATGAAAAGGGAAACAGACACTGACTGGCATCTCCTTTCTGGCCCAGTAAAACTGATGAAAGTTTCTCAGCCAAAGCCATATCCAACTGGAAAATAGAATTTTGTTCAAAATTATTTTTTCCTTGGGTAAAGGGTGTAGATTTTGATGGAAAATTTTCTTATCATTAAATGTAAGAATTTCAGTGCCTTGGATCTTTTATTCAGAACCACTGATTAATGTCTTAAGTCTTAATTTCACTTCCCTGCCCCCCGCTGTGGTGACTTTTCAAGGCACCTATCTTCTCAGACTTCAGAAAAATGACAGGGCAGCAGAAGGGAGAAAATGAAATAATTTCTCCTTCTGCAAATCTTAGTAGCTGATGGTGGCAAAAAAGTATTTTTGCTTCTGTAGGCTCAAATGTCCAGCTTCTAGGCCAGATTCCTCCCCAAACTGGACACAAACAGAGATTGGCCTGCAATGGCTAAGAAGCTAGAATAAATAAAAAACTAGCAAAATTAAGAGAATTACCTGGTTAACTAAGAATCATTCATATCAATATATATTGCAGCTTGGGATACTGTCCCTCAGCTGATAAAATGTTTTATAACAATGATCATAAAACCACATGTCATTTCCTTTGTTTATATTCTTCTTGAGCTTTGAGAATACGCTCAAGAGATCTTGAATTGTGTCTCCTGAAATGACAAACCTACACAATTCAAGTGTTGTCATACGATAGGTGTATGAAAGAGCGGAAATCTTGCAGATCCCGCTGGCAACATTGATGCCAACAGCGTTGGCTGGAGGTGCAAATGTTCCTGCCGGAGCCGTTGCAGTGGAAATGTGCACCAGATGAACAGCTGCCCTCCTCGCTCAGCAGGCAGATTCGGTGTGCTGAAATAGCTGCTACATAAAGCACGGAGAGAAAAGAGCAGATAAGCGCTATTTCAGCTGTAAAGCACAGGAAGATGTGTTTCCCATTGTAACTATAAAAAGTATTTTAATATTTATGTAGCATTTATTCTCATCTCTATGAGTGGGGGATTTATACAGATTACTTGCTGTACATAAAGATAGGAAAATACCCCAAATATTCTATTATGTTATTTATTCCTCCACAAGCATCCATTATGCAGTTTATTTTCCAATTAATCCTTACTATCAAACAAATGTTATTCTCCTTCTCCATCCCCAATGGTGTCTTCCTTTTTGTGAAACAGTTTTTCAGTGGGTGAATTAATGAAATGACACTTGGTGATTTTGTTGCTGTTATAAGAATAATCGTATAACAGCAACAGGGAAACCATGCTATTTAAGAAAGACCATTTACAGAAAGAGAAAGTGCAGTAATCTTCAGAAAGATTGTTTTCATGTCAGATTGTAACTGAGATGTGTGTGTCTGAATGAGGAAAAGTGGGACATAAAGGAATGGAAGTGATTTCTTATTTCTCCTGTTCCCCAGTTTTAGACTTCTTTTAGCGTGGCCCCTCCCCAAAGCTCCCTAAAGAAACTGAACTGTGAAAGATGGAAGTTCTTCGCATGGATAAATGAGTTATTCAAAGATAGAAAACAAGGAGCAAGAATAAATGATTGGGCTGCTCAATGGAGAGATGTCACAGGAGGGTCCTTTGGGAACTAGGGCTGGTCCTGGGCTGTTCTACATCTTTGTACATACTCGCTTGTAAAGCAGGTGATGGTGTAGTGAGTGTGTTCGCCGATGTGACATTATTTAGGACAGTTAAAGAAAAATATTGAAAAAATAAAGGCTGTAAAAGATGTACAGAACAGTTTCATGCTATAGAGTGTCTAGGAAATAAAAAAGGCAGATTAAATTCAGTACAGATTAAAGGAAATTAATGTACACAAAGAAAACACACCTGATACTGCATGCACAGTAATGGGCTCTGAACTGATTACTGTCACGATGGCATTATCACAGGTCTTGAAAACATTTAGTCAGTACTCAGTAGTGGGCAAAAGCCAAACAAAATTGGGAAAAGAGATGGAAACAGAAGATAGAAAAATCAGTTTGGTCATTGCAGTAAACCATGAGTGCAGTTGAAAGGCTAGCACTTCTCCGCATGGAAGAAAGATAATGGAGGAAGAGATTATAGAAAGCTGTAAAATCCTGACAGTTATTAAAAAAGTGCATAGGGAATTACTATTCCTTGTCTCCTCCTATACACCTACCTGGAGCCACCAAAAAAAAAGATCAGATCACAGACTGAAAACAAGCAAAAGAAGTTACTTCACCACACTGTGTGCAGTTAAACTCTGGAAGTCACCACCACAGGATGCTGCAAATTGTAACAGGCTTACATGGTTCAAAAAGCAATTAGAAAAATCAGTGGAAGAAAAATCCATCTGCTAAATGCAAAGATGCCCTGCCTGGCTCAGGAAGCTCCTAAGCTGCAAATTGCTGCAGTGAGAAAGTGTGCCATAGATGTAGCATTATACATCTACCCTGTTTTATCTTCTTTCTGACCATCTGCCACTGGCTGCGGTTGGGAGCAGGATGATTAACCACCTGATTCGCGGTGGTTGTTACAGTCAGGTGATGGGTACAGTCAGGAAGGTGGAAGAAGTAGCTTGCCTTTCCTCAGAGCCGTGGAGGTCTAATTACAATGGGTAGTAAAGGGCTAAATGGTAAGACAGCTGCTTGATGCATTTTCAGGGAGGAAGTAGTGATTTTGAGAGAAGAGATGGAGCAAAATACACTGAGATGGGAAAAGCCAAGCCTCTTGAGAATCTTGACAATCGTCTTGGCTATTACTGTTGGCTTTTGCAAGGAGGACGTGGGTGTCACTGTGTTTTCACAGGGAGTTATCTGTTTGAGGCATGTGAAAACTACTGCTGCAAAGAGCTGAGGTAGATCATTACCTGCCATGGTGACCATGGCATGGCTTAGAGCCAGGAGAGGCTCACCTCCTCCTGTCCTGCACAGATGAACCTCAGCAAGAAGCTGACTTGTCAGGGCTTTTTGCATGGAGATAGGGCTGAGCTCTCAGGGCCTACTTCCACATGTACAGTCAGAGTGTGCAGTCACACTGGCTATGAAACCTTGCACGAGTGGAGGTTTGCAAGGTGGGATCCACAAACAGCCTGGTGGGCTTTGGTTATATTCTTATCTGTTTAGGTGAAGGTGACTTCATTATATTCAATTTATTATGCAAGTTTATATTTGCCTTAAGAGGAATGAGAGTTTTGCTTTACTCTCTGGAGAAGAATGCAAATAGATGGGGAGTATGTTTTTTACATATTGAGTATCTGGTGGCTTAAAGGTTGAGCTCAGTTGCATAACCCGAGGGCTACATGTCTTGGTGTACTGAACAATTACAAAGAAGTCATTGTTTTCTGATATTCCTTTTTTTTTTAAGTAAAATTCACATTTGAAATCTCTTTTGAGCAATGCTTTGAAGTAGAGTTAACTCCCAGATGTGGGTAATCTTAATGCTAATTTGCTATACAACAATGTGCATTATTAAAGGACATGTGAATGATTCATCCAGTGAATGAAGAAAAATTATTCCAAATGATTATTGATGAGTTAATCAAGATAGCCACGTCAACTTTCTTTTGTCCATTAGTGTGAACAGTATTTCACAATCATAATAATAAGAGCCAAATGTTAATGGCTGAGGTAATCAGACCCTAATGAAGAGCAGTGAAAAGTGCTCTCTTTAAATAGTTTACAGTTTTCATAATCACTGGAGTGGTCAGTTGGTCCCATGATTCTTCATATTTCATAATGTATGTTTACTATCAGCTTTTGTTTTTAATTTCCTTTTTCTTTCTCCAGAAGGTGAGTGAACAGAGAAATTAAGAAGCATAACACTGTGTAATAGCATACCAAATGAAACTCATTTTGTAACATGAATTGTTTCTAAGAGAAAAGGATTTTACACCTGGAATTATAGGTAGCTAGAAGCCTGCTTCTGTCTTTAATTTCTGTTTTTCACAGAATTCTTTTGTTGAAAATAATCACTATAATTTTTAAGAGCTCAGCACAGGCTTAAGCGTTATCCAGCAGACAAAGACCCTTGACTGCTTTGGTGTAGAAGCCTTTTGGCAAAGAATATTTTAACTGCTGTCTATCTTTCCCAAGTGCTATGCTTGTGATCCACAAATATGCAGTTCAGGAACTGGTTTGTGTGACTGATCCTGTGAGTAAATTTACTCAAATGGTTTTTCAGGATCAGTGCCTTTCTCCTGGCTTGTATACTTGACTTGCCTTTCTCTCCCTGTAGTATCTGAGATGGTTCTTTGAAAATATGTTTTCTCCTTCAATGTAACATTTGAAAAATCAATAAAAATTATATAATTTTGTGTCATTTTAGGCCAACAGACTCGCCAAGTACTTGTAGTTCTGACTGGTCTACAAAACATCCATCGAGCTTCCTCCCTCTTTTCCCAAGTGATGAAACTTTCCAGCATTGTCTAATAAAATTGAGACCATTAGTGTAAAAGATCAAAAGCCACAAAATTAGAAAGTGCCACAGGAATATCCTAGGTCACCGCGGTGGCAGCAAATAGCAATAAAAAGGGAAAAAAGCAGTTTGGCCCTGGGGGTAAATGCCTTTCTGACTCCAGTGGTCCTTTCCAGTTCTCTTTCCTGGACAAAAACCTTTCCATCTACAAGTCCTTCATTTGATGGATTGCTCTGAAGGCTGGAAGGGGTAACTTGAATAGTTTAGCTACTCGCAGTTTGTAAGGTGGGAAGAACACAATGTTATTTTGCTGCACCGTGTATCTGCACCAACTCTGATGTCATTTTTGACAGGGACATGGCATCGTCAAGTCGTTCCTCAGGCTGCTAGGGGCCATGGACCAGACTGGGAAAGACTTTTCATCAGCAGGCCCAAGTGCAACTCGTCTACATCCTACTGACTACTCGAGCCTCATCCACACAGCCTGATTGCCTGTCACTGTTGTCTGGATGCTCTTTGCAAGGGGAGGGGGTGTGTGATCAACCTGCCTGCTGAGATACTGCCTTGCACGCAGCTCCCCAGAAACATCTCTTCTGCTTCTTTGTGTGGCAGACCATGTTAGTGGGAACTTAGGAACCTTGTGGGCTTGGCCCACTTGGCAAACTCTCAAAACATCGCAACATGTGCTCCAGGAGAATGGCAACTGTGGACCATGATGCATCTTTAAAACCCCCCAAACAGGATAATAGATGCAGATAGGTATTTCAGCAATGCTGAATTTGTAACGTAGCTCACTGAAGAATTGAAGGTTGTGAGAAAGTTTAAAATTTGACTGATCTGTAGGTGTGCAAGTCTACAATAAGGAACAACCCTGACATGGCAAGTTGAGCTGGCTGTGAGAGACCTTGATCAACATCTCCAGTAGAACCAGCGCAAGCAGCAGCACATGGTCCTGGCTGCGCAGGCAGTGTGGTGCAGTAGAGACGCATCAGTGTCCTCCTCTAAAGGTCTCCAAGAAGGTGTTTGCCACATGACTGCTAGATGACTCAGCCAGTGTCTGCACAATGTCAGGTGAAGTGCATAGCACCAGGGAAAGGAAGCTACCAGGTGAGATTCACCCTATTCTTGCAGGAGGCTGAGGTCTCCTCAGAGCTGGGGGGTTAGAAACCTTCTGCTCCTACTGTCAGATGCATGCCCAAGCCCTTTGCCCTTGAGGGGAACTATTGGGCAGGAATACAAAATCTCCTACTGTTTAGAGCCTGCTCAGGCTGCAAGAAGGCAACTGGCATTCTTCTTTGGGGTTTAAAACATTTTATTTGTTTTTCAGACTCAATTCTTCGGGAATATTCTTGGAAATCCAGGGAATAGCTGTGTCTGGGGACGCATACACATGCTGATAATTACAGGAGCTATTTGCTGTGACTCTTGCCTACTACAATAACTTGAGGTGGTAGAGACAGTTATAGTGTCAAATGAGAAGTGACAAGGAAGATCTGACAACTTTATTATGGTTACTGCTCTTTGAGAAGCCACTACGTAGCTAGTAGGTGTACACTGTATTTAGCGCATCTTGCTGTTTCCTCCCGAAAGAGAGAACATCTTGGATTGTTAGAATTAATGGCACTGTAGTGTAGGTCAGAAACACACTAACAAATAGAAAGTAGAGGCAAAATTTGCCTTAAAATTATTCTAAACTCTCTGGGATGTATGTGCATGTGTATAAACTAGCATGGCATTAGGAAGGTCAGGGGAGTGATACTTGTCCTGTTAGGGGCTTGCAAATAATAACTTTACTTTTCATGTTCTGTTAGCTGCTGTTGCTAAGCTGAATTTGCCCTGGTGCATGTGTGTGCATTTGCTTATGCTGTCTAGGGATGGACGGAAAATGCAAGCACATTTTTGGAAAGTGTGGCCCATCTAAGGCATAAGTATACATGTGACACCAGGCACTGTCATATATAAATGAGAAGGACCAACTTGTCCTGGCCTGACAGCCAGGACAAGTTAAGCTTTTGAAGTCAAGCTTGTCTGGCAAGCTACAGAATAGAGGTAGTCCTGTAAGTTCAGAGTTCCTCTGACTTCTGGGTACTGAGGGTTTTGGAAAGTGAATTTCATAACTAGTTCTCATTTAATATCCTGAAATGACCTGGTCAAAACATAAGATGTGGCCTTTCCCAGAGTCCGGTGGGAATGACAGTCAGATCTGGAGCCAAATTCTATGGTTTAACACATCTGTACTGGAAAGAGAATATTATACTTTCATGTTATAATCGTTTGATATATTTGTATACTGTATACTCTACCCAAGAGTAAGCTCTCTTATGCTGTTTTATGCAAGAGTAAACTTGGGATGAGCTGCCTTAATGGGGATTTCCTGAGTCTTGATCTTGACCCTGCCATGCTACTTATTCCTTCTCACTTATGTAATGCTTATTTTTTCTTAAACACTATTATATAAGCTATTAATAGGAGACTCAAATTATCACTTGGGTAAGCTTTTGTCTCTTTTTTATCTGTTTTTCTTTGCATTATCTGACCTTTAGAAAAATACCATTAAAATACATTTTCTGCTGTACATAAATGATTTTAAATGAATTGTTTACTAGAGATATGACATTTACATGCAGTGTGAGTTACTTATGCATGTGAAAGAAGAGATTAAGAGAGCTTTTTTATATCAGGTGTACAGTATCACATTTCTATTAAGTGTCCACCTGTGATCAGTGGCCTTGTAAGACCTTTAATGTTCGATTTGCAGGTTACAATCAAATTTCTTGCCCATTGCTGTGCTGCTGCTGATTTTACTTTTAAATGCTTGTTATCTTCTTGCGACACTTGTTTGTGAATTTAGCCAGAGACGCAACATGATGCTGAATTCTACTGTATCTCTGTGAGTCATTAATTTCAACCTATTCATGTCCCCATCTGGTTCCCTCTGAAGATGCTGCCGCCTTTGATTGAACCAAAGCTTTGCGTTCACACAATATGTAATCTGTGTAAATGTATATATTGTTTAACTCTCATGCTCTTAGTAATCAATCTGTCTATAGCAAAGGCATGTCTTCCCCCAGGAAGGGAGGTGGAGCAGCAATGGTGTTCTTGACAACAGCAGTCTGGGATTGCTGATGACTTAGAGCAGCAGCCTGATGCCGTACTCCTGATGCTGGAAGATCAGCACCCTGAGCTGTAGGAATAAAAAGCAGGACTCAGCCTCTGAGAGAAAGTGTGGCCCATGAGATGAGGCAAGCCAGCATAGAGTATTTCATGCTCATTCCCTGCAACCTCCTCCTGCAGCTTCATGCCTGACTCCTCCTGTGTTTGGAACAAAGTCCTATTCAGTCCTATTCTCTTACATATCGAATCAAGTGCGACACATGAGCAGCTGGCTGTAACCCAGCATGAGACTGAGGGTGTATGTGGGAAAGATGGAGGTAAAACAAGGTAGGTGAAAGCCCTCCCCAAGGTTTTTGGACCACTCCAGTGTCTTCCAAAGGTATCAAAATTCCTGTTTGCAAAGTGACACAGCAATCAGCCTCTTCCCATCTTTGCGGCCTGCATCAGCAAGGTGCTTGTAAAAAGCATACAAACTATGACATTGGATTTTCACATTTTTCTGTTTCTTCTATGCTTGGCTTCGCAGATGTGTCTGTGTACCCATTCAGTCTGCTTCCAGGCATCTTCTGCGAATACCAATATGCACTACATAGTCCTTACATGGATGTTGGCTCCCATTTACAGGCTGCTCTCAGTTCTTCTGCTCCCCTGCCTCAAAGCCCTTCCCAAATGGAGGTCAGGCAATGGCAGGTATATCTCTGAACTCACAAAACAGGAAACTTCAAGCTTACAGGGGTGTCTTTGTTACAGCCAAATCCTCTGCCAATTTATTTCAGCTGTGATAAAATTTTAGCTTGCTTTCTTTGAGAAACATGATCTGTCAAATGATTCAGTGTGGGGTTTTTTTTTCCCCAAAGGTTCCTCTTTTTTTCTAAAAGAAGAAGATAACTTAAAACTTAGCCAGTCTACATTTTTCCTGGATCTGACCATTAATTTTGTTAAAAGGAAGAAAACTACAGGGAGTACCACTGACCATAAAAGGGCAGTTTTTGTGTTTCATGGACTTAGCTGGTGGTTGATGTTCATATCTCTTTGATGCTTCAATTCAAGTAAATACTGGGATTGAATTTGGCAAATTAACATTACAAGACCCATTACGATAGAGAGTTCTTATTTGCAAGGTAGTGTCTTAACAGCCTGGTTGCAGAGGAACACTTTCCCTTCTCAAATTCCTAAGGAGGCAACAGAAATGTCATTTATTCTGCTCCCATCACAATCTTCTTGATTAATTTTTCAGAAGTACCTAGGTAAGCTGTTTTTCATTCCTGCAGTTTTGTTCCGTGACTTCAGCTGAGGGAGACTGGCACCTGCTTGAAATTGCACCTGGCAACCTCAAAATTTTCTTTGTTTTTCTTTTCTTGAAAGGAGAGTGTGATTATGCCATCTGGAGGATCTCCCATCTGGCTCTCTGCAGCTTTCAGCTGGCTCTGAGGGCCGTATCCTGCTCCAGCGTATCTGCACAAGGTTTGTTACCATAATTTCATTGTTCTCACCTGCATGTCAGAGAGTTGGGTCTTAAAGGCCTCATTTAGCCATGACTTTTAAATGGGTTCTTTCTCCTGATTTTGAGGACTGGCATGTCTGTTGACTCCTGCAGTCCTTAATCTGGCAAAACCCCTTGTAAAATCAAAGGAGAAGCACCTGTGCTTAAACTAGGTGACCAAAACAGGGCCCTTAGCAGGACAGGTGACTTAGCAGGACTGCTAACTGATGTTAGTCTTCTTCAGACTGTTACTGGAAATACCATGTTTTGTACTGATTGTGCTTAGCTAAAGAAGTTTCTAGGTCTAACTGTTGTTGGAGTAACATCCAGAAGTGTATTCAGGCAAAAGTCCCTAATCTGTGCCCTTGGATCCACACTGCCAGCACCTTGAGTTTATGGCAGGTGAAAATGTTCAGCGTGTTGCAGGATCAGATTAGTTGTTTGCATGCCATTTTAACACAAAGCTATTGGCCTCCCTTTGCTTTGAAGAAAGATATTTTCCATTTTTTCATGACTGTTAAAACCAAACGTAAAAGCTGATGGTTTACAGCGCTGAGACTCTGCTGCACGGGGACGTTGTTGGGGAAGTTTGTCAATGAATTCTCAGAAAGGCTCAGGATGAGCCATCAGCTGTCTCCTCATTTAAGAAAATTGTTCCAAGTTTGTTGTAGTTCCCAGTGCAGAGAATTAATTAATTATAAAATTAAATGCTTAAAAGAGTTATTTTGAGGCTTATAAAATCTGAATAAAACCAAATAGGAATGATTCAACTGTTTATATAAAGGACTTCTTCCAGGAATATTTGATTGCTTAACTACAGTCCTCACTAATTCCTACCACTCTGCTTGGGAAAAATAGACTCCTAAAATAGTTTTAAATCCTCTTCACTATCCCTTCCTTTTAATTTCTTCTTGCTATGATGCTACCTTTGTTGTGTAGTCCCATCAACACACCGCGGTAACAACATAACATTGTCTTCCAAATATAACTTTGCTGAGGAATGTCTTTTTCTGACGGTTAATATTTGGTTTTCTTGTTCTTTTAGCCCCTCCTTTTGGAGCTGTGTGGCTGTTCTGCCAGCTTTGGGCAAGATGAGTGTGTGTTTGTATGTGTGCGTATGTGTGCATGCAGGGAGGGGGGTTGTCCTTTTTAGTACCACTGTGTCAGTATAATTGATGTTTTGTTGTGGGTTAAACTGATAAAATAAATATCTCCTGTTCGATAACAAATACTGCAGTGTTTTTTAAACTTTCTCTGCAATTTAAGGCAGTATGTTTCAGTAATGAAAAAAATTATATTTCTAGTAATAGCATTTTATATTCACTTCAAAGTGCTGTGGATTCAGATTCTGTAGTGTTAGGTTTTAATAAGATGACATGGCTTTTCTCTTCAATGGCAACTGCTCTGTTTTATTGTTCAGTACTGATTTACATTTTAAACCAAACTGAACACAACAGTTTTGAACAAGAAAGAAATAGCAAGGTAGACTGAAATATTTTTAACTTTTTTTTTTTAAGGAGGAGACTTTTTGGAAGGATGTATTCTGCAGTCTCCAAAATGTTTAAGTTACTGTTGTGTGAACTCATTTGAGAGGAGGAAGACAGAGAACTCAAGTGCCTCATTCTATAGTGTGAAATGAAGTTTGTGGGTGGACTTTTCACAGGGCTGCATTATGCTTTGTCTCCATGTGACACGCTGGTTAAATGGACAGGACGAGCCTTTGTAATTTTGCAATGTCCCATTGTTATTTAGCACATAAGAACAGCGCAGTATTGGTGCAGCTGTTCATAACCTGGTGATTGGAAAACCTTGTGCAGGGCAAGACAGAAAATGCTATATCATAATTTTGAGTCTGAATCTTGAAGATGCTTCTGGCAATGTGAAATACTCCTTTTCCTTAAAAACATGATTACCTCTAATCCTTGTTCTGTGATGCTGCAGATGGAGACAGTACTGAGCATCTATTAGCAATTCAGATACACAGGGCTGAGGTTGAAGTTTTGATCTTTTATGCTCTCTGAGGATCTCTGAAGAGTATTTTTGGCCTGGGGGTTTTACACAGCCCTATTTTGTGAGAAATGCTGAGCTCCCGTTTCTTTTCTTTCTGCTTTGCTGAGGGTGGGGTTCTGAAAGCCACTGCTGAAAACTTCAATTGTAGCCTGTCTTTTTGAAGTAGTTGCATTTTAAATACTTTGTGAGCTTAAAGTATTCTAATTTCCCCTGGAATAACAAGCACCTTCCTCTAACGGTAGCCGAGAGGAGACTAGCTAACAACACTTTTCACACACACTCCCCAACTCATGCGAAATCTCATACCCCAGGGTACTAGACCTGTTTTGCACTGCTGACCTGGACATTAATAATTACCTTTAACTTTAGCAAGGAAGGAAGGGTTTGGCCGGAACTGCGGATTTGGGATGTTTGCTAGGAGGCGTGGGTGCATAAACCAATAACTAGATGTCTTCATCTGTTGTAGCTGCCACCTTGCAACAGGGGCTCCTGGGAGCTTTTGCTGTTCATAGAGTCCCAAAGAGCTGGTGCCATGCAGGGAGAGCAAACTGAAGGGTCAGGAGGATGTCAGGTATATGCTCACCTGAGGTGCTTCAGATGTCCTGGAAAAGCCATAAAAAAATACTAGGATGCATCTGACACCTTCCCACAGCCCTTGCCCAGGCTATGGAGTCGGGGAGCACCACTTTGTGGCATTTTAAAACTGATCCTGAGAAGCCTAGATGTTTGTCTGGCAGGTCTGTGTTGGTGGTTTGGAAATTTAGATTTCCTGTATACTGGAAGGCTTGTTTTCTGGATACTCCCAGGTTTTATCATGGTCGTCGAAATTCAATATAAAAGGATGGATCTGTCCTTGCTATTGTTTACTCATAGGTGCTTGGTTTACGAAGCAGCTATCATGGAACAAGGTGAAAATATCAATTGGCATGTCGATCACAGTGAAGGCAATATGTCACACGTATATTTCTTCCGCTGAATGCATACAAATATGGAACTCATGAGATGACACACACTGTTGCACTGGCTGCTGTATAAAAGATTAAAGCTTGGAGCAGTTTGTTTGATTAATTCCAGTGTAGCAGAGTCCATTGCTAGTATGTGACCAGAGGCTCTGAGACAAAGGATGATCTTCAGAATGTGTTAACTGCGGGGGAGCGGGGGCAACTTTCACAGAGGTCACAGAAAAGGGTCTATCCCAGCTCAGTGGGTAAGTGATCTCCCTGCAGGAGAGAGCAAATGCTGCTTTTACATACATGAGGCTCTTATTTGCTCACGATGTGACAGTACAAAAGACAATCAAAATGAGTTAATATATTCATCCTTTTCTTTTTTCTCTTTCTTGATGAGTCATTGTAATTACTGAAAACTAATATATTTTCCAACATTAAAATATTACATTGGGCTATCAATATTCTAGTGTACTCTTTCATGTTCAGAATGTGGAAGGGGATTGCTAGAAGATAACTTCCTGTATTTAATTAAGTAGCTTATATGTACATGGTACTTTTCAGAAGAATGAAATGAATGATCTCAGAAAGGATATTGTCAGGGTGCAGAGTATGAAATTATATACTGCACTGTCTTACCTTATCATTATTTTCCATTAATGAAAATCCTAAAAAACAAAAACCCAAAATCATTAAATGATTATTCAACAATTTCACCAGCGAATTTTCTCACATCTGTGTATTTTGGTTTTTTTCTTCAGAAAATCAGAAAATACTGCCTACAAAAACTCTGTTGGTCCTTTTATCTCTGCACAGGGTCACCTGGAATGATCTCAGCATTTCCATATGAGCAGTAGAGAGCTGCTCTTTCCAGAGTCAGACTTGCTTTCTGGTCCAACAGGTATGGGAATACGTGCTGAGGTTCTATTACTGTGAATTACATATTTATAATTTTTAAAACACCTCTTTTCAGAAGCAAATTAAACTCTTTGGACGGGATTTGTGAAGTTATTGAGGTTCCTAAAATGCAGATAAACTCTAGCTAGGACTTTTAAAATACGAATTATGACTCCAAGATACTTCTGAGAATCCAGGTTAGTACATATTTACATCTTTGGGCCAAATGTGGCCCTGAGTCACTTCTTGAGGATTTAGGAACCACTATTACTCAGAGATGTGTCCAAAAGCATGCAAATATTTTGCTGAATAAGACCAGACTTTAAAAAGTGTGTGTTTCAATGTTTTGTTTCATTTGGCTGACAGACTTACACGGTGCTTTGAATTCTGCGGCATGTGTATGGCTGGCTGAATTTCAGTACCACGTTTTGTGAATATGCAGGCTTTGTGCAGAAAATGGTGGACTTCACTGTTGGCACCAATGTATGAAAGGAAAGTTTTCTTGGAAGCTGCCTGACATGTCGTGCAAAGTCCCTTAAGGTAACCACTCTGCTGGTGAGCCTAGGCTTGCCTGGACTCTCATAAGCAAGCAGCTTTAGACTCTGTTGTTATGATGTCCTAAACTGTCTGAGATAATATCTCAGGCTAGCATGTAAAGCCTTATATAAGTGCTAAATATTCCCAAAAGACTATTTGTCTTTGTGGCTGTCCTTGTTCCTTGCTGAAAAATAAAAGAATGCCATTAACATCTTGTAGAAAAATTAGCCCATCTTTGCTTCTTTTTACCTATTTTCTTCTCAGTCAGGAGAAAAAAAATCAACTTTCTGATGAGGTACTGGGAAAATTGATGAGGTACCCCAAGGTACTGGGTACATTCACAAGTTGTACATGTCGTGTTTTTGGAGTTCTTGGCATTGCCAGGACAAGAGGTTTAGGATTATGAACAGCTTTAAGGTTCAGCTCTTTAGCAACAAGGCTGTCTGCAAAGCTGCTGTTGCAGTATCTTTAAGCCAACCTAACTCTTCTAATCTGATGGTTGGATTTGGAATAAGGACTAAGTTTCTCTAAGTGTCTCTCATTTTGATATAATTTGGGAGTATTTAGGGCTGAATATATTATAGTCAGAGTTTTGCAGCCACTGTGTTTCATTGCAAGTGTACTCATTGTTAAGAGACAACCTAGATCTGGTTCAGAAGCACATTAGGTCCGCTGAAGTAACAATGTATTTGTTAGAATTAATTTTAATGGTAAATCCCCAACACAAGCAGATGTGCAACTTGGTGGCTGAGACTTGTTCAGTGCCACAACGCACACGCGGGCAGCACCCACCGTTCAGCATCTGCCACATACAGGTGATCAGCCTGCAGCTGCTCTGACTCACAGGTGAGGATGTAGCGTGGGGGAGCATCCTCGCTGCCGTGCAGCAGCCAGGAGCATCTATCATCTGTCAGGTCCACCCTCTCCCTCGATCGAAGGAGCCCTGCCTGAGAGCACACGCTTTGGCAATACAAAGTTTATATAATACACAAACAGAGACCACATATTCTATTATGAAGAGTAATTGGATGAGGATATAACTATTGAAATACTGAACTGGGAGTTCTGATTTACTTGCATGAAGTTAATTTGTACTCCAGTCCAGCACAACACTTGGATGTATGTTTAAGTCTGTGAGCCTCATTGAAGAAGTATCAAATGGAGCACTTGCAGAAGCATTTATAAGATCATGATCGTACTGGTGAGAGATGAGGAAACATCGTTGCAGATGGATACACAGGAATGGTGCCTTGTTTTTGTGTTTTTACAAGACAAACAAACAAACAAACAAAAATTGCCTAGAGTAGAATAAAAATCATAATGGCAGAAAGATGCAACGAAAAGCCTGACATTCTTTTAGTGTTCAAGCCTTCATAACAATGCATGTTGTTCTACGGCAGCGTGTCAGCCACCCAGAGTATTTAGATCAGCAGCAGGGAGATTCATGATCCTGCAAGAAAATTTATAATTGTGACAAAAATGGAATGAAATCCAATTTCCCTCCTTTTTACGTATTTTATCTTGAATTGTACCTTATGTGACAGGACTGCAATTAATATCTCTTGTAAAACAGAAGGCTCGTTAAATTGGTCTCATTATGGTTGCTGAGGTTGTGTGCTGCTGCTGAAAGGGATTCCCCCATTATCTGTGTTTGACACGTACTCCTAATCAACCAAGCCAATTCTGCTTTATCAAAGGTCTGTCACATGAGTGGAGATAATATTTATTCTGACTTGTACTATTAGTGTAAAAAATGTAGGTTGCGTTGGCAGACACATAACCCTCTGTCACAAATGGCCACACAGAGCATTTATTGAGGTGTTGCCTTTCTGCCAAGGTGATTCTAAATATAGCCCACTTCACCTCTCAGTACAGGGGACGCAGGTCATTCCAGTTTTTTAAAACCTCTACTTTCAAGGGATATTTATGAAATTAAATTTAAATAGACTGTGAGGAAATTTCACAGCAAGAAGTGTTAGGGGGCAAGATTAATATCAATTCTACAATTTCCTCCACAATTTATTGATGAAAAAAAGATCCAGCAGCCCTACATATCCAGCTTGCTTTGGAAGCTTGTTGGCAATAGATGTTCTCCTTTCTGAGAGGTCTTAATATGTATCACAATATTACTTCACGTGTTGAAAATTTTCTGAACACTTGGTTTTGTTTCATATCGATACTCAGTTTATCAGGGATACAGACATTTTCTCTGTTTATAGAACTGTTCATAGAAAATTGATGAGTGAGTTTTAACAGAGGTGATACTACCTTAGTCTGTTGGGTTTACACAAACGCAAGGCTTAACAACATCACCTGTAAAAGGTTTGCACAGATGTTTTCATACTGTTACAGTGTTAGGTGTTCAAAAGAAGCATTTGTAGCTGTAATGCAGCCTCATATGTTTGTATGAGAAACCACCTACCCCAAACCGCAAACCAAATGCTCTCTTAGTTATATGTAAGAAATTTTGGATAACAGGTAGATCCATACAAATGCTATAACCTATACAAATGCTACAGATTTATTTTTGATTTTTCATCCTTTTCCTTATATATACCACATCTGTGACCAGGGGAAGATGCTTCCTCATCTCCAGTAATACAAAGCAGTTTCCGATTTGAGGGAGAAGATGGGAACTGTAAGGAAGGAGAATTGACGGTGCTCATGCCAACTGTTGGAATGATGCTGCAACACCCTGACCAGGACCGATTGCTGGGAGAATGACAGAGAAATGAGGTGCAAGGGTGTTAATGACTATGGGAGTACTTCTTTGGTTGTTTAAACCCTTTTTTTACATCGGCATAATTTCTTTCTTAGATTACCATGAAACTAAGAGAGCACTGACCTGCATTTTGCAGCAGACCCCTTGATACAGCAGTGCTGAATATTGGCTGATACTTCAGACAAGGTAAATGAAGCCAGGACAAAACAAGCATCCCCAGAAGGAGGTGGGGGAATGTGATCACTGCAGAAGTCACTGTCACTTCAAGGAGGAAGGTGAGGAGTTGTAAGGGTGCTGAGCCTGAATGAAAGCAGATACTGTCCTGCAAGTGCCTGAAAGAGGTTTTGCAGGAGGGCCCTTACAAGCACAGCTTAAAGCCAGATCTCTTGGCCTCTCACTTCCTTTTGTCTTGGGGCCAATGGCTGAAACTCTGGGTGTCTAGGAATCAAATGATTTCCCAGTCACTATTCTGTTTCTGGGAAAGCTTTATCTGCTAATGAGGGCCTTATGTTTATGATTTGCTCTCCTATGCAGAAAAGCTTCAACTGGGACTGTAATGCAGTGTCTAAAACAAAATTTGTCTCCTTCTACAAGAGATGGTCTGAGTCAGTGTGTTGATGCCAAGAGATCGAGCCCTTTATTCCTTGTTGAGAAGGGAACTTTCTTTTTTCTTTCTCTCTTTCTTCCCTTTCCAAGCTAAAAAGCTGTATTGTTTCTCTGGTCCCACACAGAATGATGGAGGAATAGCTGTATTTTACAAATGAACAGAGACAGAACACTGCACTAGAAAGACTTTAGTCTCATTGTTCTTAGGTAAAGTGTGTAGAACATTGAAATATCATATAAAGATATCATATGCTAAATCAGTCAATCACAACTTGGAAATTATTAATCCATTTTTAGCCAAAACATCCAAAACAGGTGAAGCTAAAAGTGAAATGAGGTTTCTGATCATGTAGATAATAATCTTTCCCTTTTGCAGACTCATCTTCCATGAGCTCCCAGTATTGTGTGTACTTCTAACACTGTGTAGCTTGGTGCATAATTAATGAGCTTAGTATAATGCCATGTTTGTTTATTCATACCTATTTCAGATTTATTAGGTGAAATATCCTGAAAGTCAGTGTTGGAAATCAGAAAGCATGGAGCTAGTCTTTTGATGAATAATTTGTTGAGAAGTTGATGCTTTTGCAGACGTAAATCATCAGTTAAATAAACATGACTATAGACAACAGAATGGTCCTGGTGGGGTAGTCTCTGCACCCTGAAGCTTAACCAGTCCCATTTGCTCAAAGTTCCTGCAGGCCTTGTGGGGCTGCTGCCTTGTACAGGCAATGATCTGCTTGTCAGCTGCACGGTGGCAGCTGGTGGCAGTCTGGGTTAGCAGGAACTCCTCGGGCATTGCTGTGCTGGGAACAGTCATTGTCTGCATCTTACTCTGTGGGGGGCAATTGCTCCTGGCTTCAGTAGGCCTTAGAGACAGACTTCTTTTCAATTTTTTGCAGTACTCGGAGAAGAGGACACCTACATGAACTGCAGTTTGCATGGATTATCAGAGCACAACTGTGCTTGTGCTTTCAAATTTTCATTCATTTTTATTGCACAACATATTGTTTTAAGCACTTTGCAAGATGTGGCAGGAAGGATGCAGAAACGTGGGGCTGTGTTTCCTGCAGTAAGTCCATCTTTCCCTCTTTAGTGCACTGAGGCCTCAAAGGGAAAGTCCAAGAGTCAATAAGGGCAGGGGATAACTCAGTTAACAGAGCTGAGTGGGCAAATGCTGGGCAGGTCGTAAGTCCAGACATGGTCTGATGCAAGAGGTTGATGTTCTGTAGGAACTTCTGAACATAATTAACAAACAACAGAGACCAAATTCTTTCCTCTGAGTCTTCTTAATTTGGAGGAAAGAATGGAAAGAAAAATCTTGCATATGCAGAGCTCAGAGATGTGCATTATCCCAAAACAGTGGGGCTGAAAATATAACTTTAAGTGTTTAGGGCAAGGATGAGCCTTTAAAAAGTCTTTCATTTAGAGAACTGGAAAACTGGAAGAACAGAGGTGTAGATCTCTGCTTGCACTGAGGGCTGATTTCTTGAGGTCAGTGATACTGGGGTCAGTTTTGCTGGTTGTGGAAGACTTCTCTTTTTTTAATAATTGCACAGAGACATCTTAATATCTTGTCAAGAGAATGTAATGAAACCAAAGGGCAATGGTTTATCTGAAAATACTGAAGTGAAATATTTGTGTTGTGAATGTTAGACTGTAGGAGTCAGGCTGGTATTTTGCCAGAAAATGTGATTTTGGGGAATTCTGTGGAAATTTCAAGATATTATAAACAAAATCTGTCTGGCCGAAGGTATGAAATCCAATGTTTTTGTCTTCTGAAACAGATTTATTTAAGAAATACTACAGATATGTGAACAATTGAACGGTGCAGGGGGTGGGGGAGGAACTCCTGTTCTTCTTTTAATCGTCCTTTAATTTCCTTCTGGCCAATCTCATTTAAGTATCAAGATGACTGATTTCTAACTGCACCCAGCTAAAAAGAGAATTGTTTCTTTTTACTCTGCTTCAATTCTAAGCTTGGTGTTGATTTTTAGAAAGGAATGTCTTTATGGAAATTGGCAATGGCAGTGGATTTACAGTTTTCAAAGGAAACTCAATCCAGGTTTCATTAGTTCAGTTACTAATATGTGTGTGTGTGTGTGTATATATATATATATATATATATACACACACACCCCCTCTGCTGCACTGTTATTTTAGAAATAACTCAAAGAAGTTAGACTTCAATTCAGCTACTCATCTAAATATTCCCCATAGGTAGATAGGTACTCAGTTGATTAGCTGCTAAATCGATAGCTGCCCTAGAAACATTGTCCTTACACTTTAATATCACAAAGGTCTTCCGTTTCAATTCCTTATACATAAGGAAAAATAGAATGGGTTCCAGTGTGAATAGGACAAGAAAATGGGATGCACATGTGTGTGAAGTTAAACATATGTGTAAGTGCTCAAAGTACTGCATCCTGTACTAATAAAAATTACAGATTTGATAATTTTCAATTACTTTTTCACTCAAAATTGTTGATGAATGGCTTTTTATTCTTGTTTGGAAATATATTTTATTTTAGACTTTATACAGTATTTCAGATTGCACAACACATACCTTCTTATTTGTAGAGCAAATAGAACAAGCCATTATGCTTGAAAACTGCTCTGTGTCTGCCTGAGTCTTCTCCCAGTTTCTCTTAGTTATTACAGACAGCTTGAAATGCCTTCCTTTTTTGTGCTTATATATAATGCTTATCGTGCATCCATATTTTCTATCCTCTAGATCATACTATATGAAAACAGTGTGAAAGTTAAAAGTGATTTTGGCAATGTACCAAAGTTATTTCAGGAGTAATCTTGTTCGTAATTTTCTATTAATAGGTAGTATTTTTATAATAAGTTAATTTTTTTCTGGTGGTCATTATTCATCAGAAAAGATTTTTGTGTTTCTCCAAATGGGTAGCTCAGTGTCTTTTTATTGGCTGTAAGCCTAAACTTCAGCAAGTGTGTGATCAAGTATACCAGAAAAATCCTTTGTCCATTGCTAAACCTTATGAAATTGTAGATCAAAAGAATTTTCCTATCTTACAAGGACTGTGGTACTATTCATGGGCTAAAAATGACTGTCAAAGTAATAAAACAACTACTGTTGTCAGGGAAAGATTAAAAGCAGCAGCTGGATTGTACACAGTCAACTTTAAAATCTTTCTTTTAGGAAGGTAGATGCTTTAGAATATGATCTGGCTTTTCAGTTGATTTGCCATGATTGGCAGCCCCATAAAATGGCTACTGACATAGGAACTTGCAAAAGAAAGAAGGCTTTTTTCCCCTGTAAAGAGAATATTCTGCTTCTTGCCTTCTCCCAAATTGGACTCTGCACTTGGAAGTGAGATGTAATGCAAGTGTCATGGCGATGATGGGCGCCAGCCTTTTCCTCTGTTTTATCCAATTTATCTATCCTTTTTTTTTTCTGAAATCCTGCTGTCAGTTTTCTGCAGCTTGTATTTTAACCTATGTTCTTCTTGCTATTTTAGTTTTGTTCCTTGAGTTCGTCTGTACATTTTGCAATTCTCCTTAAATTCAGTATATTGCAACATCAGTTTCTGTGTAATTTTTCCAAGATCATAATCAGCTGGAACAGTACCAAATACATCTAATCCATTCAAATTCTATCTTTATCCCTGGTATCAAAGAGTGAAATTTTTTAATTGTCTACAAACTTCTAGCCATCCTGCTCCTCAGATTAGCATGTGTGCAATCTTTGAAACTTTATTTATGCAAGGTCAGTGTAATGTTTTCTTTAATTCCTTTCTTTCAATTTTCATTATCTTTCTTATTTGTAGTCACCCAGACTTTCTTGTTCTACTGAATGAAGTAGACTGTCTTTCTATCTGTATCACAAGATTTTGGCATTTACTTTGCACTTCTTGGTGATTTTTCCCAAATTGTTGTTGTCTTTGGGGTTTTCTTTACCTATACCTTTTTGATTTATATTTATTTCTTAACCTCTTCCCTCAAATATTTCTGACTACATAACTTGTTAACTTGGAGGGTAGTTTATCTTTCTTTCATCCTGACAGCACCATTGGAAATCAACTAAATGGTTTGCCAACCCTTTTCTTCTCCCTGGCTTCTGATTCTAGCCCTCCTAGTATATCAGATTGTAATCCTGGGCTCCACATTCCCCTGTGACCATCACTGTACATCTCCTCACCTCTGCTTGGCTAGATTAACAAATATAAGACCTGTTTGTCTGTGCTGTTTTCCCTTAGGGTTATGTGCAATGGAGTTATGAAATGGACAGCTTTGTTCCACTAAGCCCTTTTTTCCATGCACTGGTCTTAAAACCACGTATGTGTTTGGCTTTTGTGGATGTAAGAATACATGTGTGTTTCATAATTTATCACAACTCAAATTCATTAGTGGTGGCCGTGCCAGGCCTGTAACGTGCCCAGTTTGTAAGCATGTATGTTTTCTTCTTGCCCTTTTGGATGTTGGGCTTGGAACATTCTGCCCCGCAGTTATCAGGCAACATCAGCAGTGTTCTTCATATCTGTGCTGAGGATGGAAAAATTCAGCTGGCAGCCAAAAGTGCCCTGCCTGAAAAACACAAGCTCCTACAGCAGGTGATGGTTGAATTGATTCGGAAGGAATGGTATGCAGAAGAACTGCGGAGTAGGAGAGGTGCTGGATGCGTCCGCTGGCACAATGGCAGGCAAGGTGGTCCACCCCTTCCACAGTTACCCTGCTTACAAACTCCCTTTACCCAAATCTATAAGCACCACCGTCTGAATGCCTTCAGCTTCTTTTTGGGCTCAAGCTCTAACAGCGGCACCAAACTTCACCCTTGCTGACCGTGGACCTTGAAAAAGAAAAGAAAAGGACAATGTCTGAGGTTTTTTTCAGATCTTTCTGAAGGAGAAATACAGATAAAAGCAGAGCTCTTTGTGACTGATTTTTTTCACTATCTACTTGAAAGGCAGTGGGTCAGAATTAAGGCATTTTTGCTGCGGAGGAAATGTGTGGGATGTTGGCTGCAAGCCAGTAGCCACTAACATCCCTGCTGCACTAGGAATACTTGAATGAAGTGGGCGTCAACCTCGGGAGAGCGGGCGGCACTACCTACATCAGAGGAAAACCTCTTCATTGAGATTCAAGGAGTAAAAATATTGAATGGAGATAAACTGGTCTGTTAGATTTTTCTGTGAGGGACAGTGAAAATGCAAGAATCATCATCCAGTCTGGAAGAACATCCTCTAAGGTCCTGTGCCTGTCAGGTCCCATTCATTCTGCAGGAGAAGAGATCCATGCGGTCCCTGACTTCTATGACAGTTTTAAAGTTTCATCTTCTAGGTCTGTTTTCTCAGCACACAGAATGATGAAATAACATCCGGAAACTTTCAGCCAGTAGTCCTTGCTACAGCCAGTCTTTTAGTATTTTTTTCCAAAACCAGAATAAACATCTGAAGTGTGTCAAATGCTTCTATAGAATATAATTTATCCAGACACTCATCCTGCTTGTGTCCAGCTGAATATCCACTGGGAAAAAAAAGTGATTTCTAGTGTTCCTTTGTACCACTAAATTATGAATCTGAAGGATCAAACAGAATACTCCCAGTTTGTCTTTCTCATTGTTATCTGCCCTAGTTACAGACTTAAGCCATCCCGCTGAGTCAGTCACCAGTTCTATCCAGTCTAAATATGACCGCATTTTTTCTTGAATCAAGTCCATCATCAAAACATTATGCCTGTGAAATAGTTTTTCTTTCCAGCTCCGGTAATGTGATATGTAAGCAACAGATTTTTTTTGTCCAAAACTACAGATCTGTTCTCAGTATGCATAGGGGAAAGGAGATTCCCATCTTATTTGTGACATCATTGAATTATTAGAAAGGAATAAATTCTTTTTTTTTTCAAACAAGGAAAATGGCAATGATGGAAAAAGGGAAGGAAGTGTTTTGGCTAAGTGTTGGCACTGGACAAAAGTGGCCATATAAAGACAGAATGACTAGAATAGAGCATCACAAATACTTTAAAAAGCTCTTCTGCTTGCATGGAAAATAAAGAGATCCTACACAAGTGACAAAACTACTTCTGTGTAAATCTAGATGTTTACATGGTAGTGATGATTTCGATTTTGGATACAGTTGTGCATGTTGGCTCAAACACGTCTGGCCTAATAACACTGAGGATACAGAAAGCTAGGGGCTAGGGGATCCAAAATGACAGCTAACTGACGTGGATGAAGAAAGTGAATCTGAGCAAGATTTGGGAAAACTAGATCCATGAACTGAAGCAGGTCTACCAAAGCAGACAAGGCAATTATTGGCTTTGCTTTTATTATGGATAATAGCTTTGTGTTGAAAATTTGCCTTTCAAATTCTGGTTTTGGAAATGACCTGTAACAATGTGTTTGTGGACAATTGGTTTGCAGTGTCCTACCTCCTGGGCAGAAAGCCTGAGGTGGGGGGAAACAGCTTTAGTTCCTCAGGGCTGTGTAGTTCCTGTGGCTGGTAAACTGAAAATCACCAAACAACCAACAGAGCAGGTCTAGGTGGGTTGATGGGTAATGTCTGGTATGAATCAAGCCTGCAAGATCAGGGAGAGAAATGCTAGAGCAAAACTAATTGTTGGACTTCTAATGAGTTGGAAAAGTGAATTAGGGCTGCAGCTTGAAAAAAAGGGGTGAGGCTGAGGAAATGTGCAGCCAGGAGAGCCCATTAACTGGTGGATGTGGTGGAAGTTGTAGTTGCC
This sequence comes from Fulmarus glacialis, assembly GCF_000690835.1. Taxonomy (NCBI): domain Eukaryota; kingdom Metazoa; phylum Chordata; class Aves; order Procellariiformes; family Procellariidae; genus Fulmarus; species Fulmarus glacialis. The sequence goes on along the minus strand of NW_009220439.1, from coordinate 9,049 downwards.
AAGGTAACTGTGGACATCTGTGAGAAGACACAGAACAGAGCCAGGAGTCAAAGTCTGAGATGAGGAGAAGGACCTGGAAGAAAGCTTAATGGCAGCAACATGGGGAGGAGAGGAGGAATGTCGCAGAGAAGGTTTGGATGCAATATTGGAAGATGCTTAGACACTTCAGCAAGCAAAATGGTCTGAGGGTAAAATACTCAGGGAAGTGGAAGAAAAGAATGCAACTGTAATGTCTTCTGTGAAGAACCTTCCTTCTTCTGAGATCCCTGGGTAGTAAGCAGCAAATTAGCAAATCCTCAAAATGAATTTTGAAAGTAACCACACTTTCTGCTCTGAGAGAAAAGTTTAAAATGTCTAACATAGTTTTTGTAAGGAAAAGGAAAATGTGCCGGAGGGCTGAGAGTTCTTAAGACCAAGTTATAAACCTTTGAAAATAGGATTTTATAATGGAAATGCAGAGATCATTAACTATTGTAAGCACCTCTAAGAATGACACCTCTATAGTAAATTACATTCAAATTAATATAAAACTGTAAAGATTCCCTGACAGCTTTGATTATGTAAGTTGATTTTAGTAGTTAAATGTTGACTTTCTATAATGCATTCTCCAAATATTATACTGAATGCTGCATCATATATAACAATTACCATGTCACAGTGCTATTTTGTGTAAATTAAATTATTGACAGCAATATAATTTTGTATTCACTTTATTATTTTGATTCATTTTTCTGTCAAAATATACAATGACTCTTCACTAGATTTAGAAACCAGAAAAACTCTTTAGATGGTGAAGTATTATTCTCCATATATTATTTTTCCTTAGCCTGTAATGAGGTTGGGAGGGAGAGAGGGAAGCAACATTTCATTCCTTCTCTGACATTGTGTGTGTTTTTAGACACGTTGTCAACTTTAAATCGTGTTACAATAAGTGTGCTTACCAGAAAGCCTGCAAAGTCCATGGCAGCCCTGGTCAGCCTCTCCAGGCATGCTGCAGACCTGGTGTTTTCAGTGTGCTCCAGCGCAAGTGCTGTTCTGAGTCACAGAACGGGGTTTATGATATGATGATTATTCAGCCTAGCTTTAAGGAAGGTCCGTTGTACATCACAGGGTGAATACTTCCTGTTCTTTGATATTTCTTATGGATAGAAGTGAAAAATGTCATCTGTTTGGTGCTGCTCTTTCTTCACACTTTTTCTTCCCATGTCCTTTGTGGGTTATGGCAACAGTGATTGTCCTTCCTTGGATGCCTGGAAAGTGCTTGCAGGTTGTGGTTGTAACTGCAAATTGATACTTGGAACGCAGCACTTAAAGTTTTCTCATTAACCCTCCTCCAGATGCACAGCCTGTCAGCTCCTCGTGACCTGCTCGAACCTAGAGTGCGGAAATTGGGACACCAGCTGCGTCTTCGTACTGGATCTCAGCTCTTCTCCAGGCAGGTACCCTGACCTCCGCTGTGGAGCCAGTCCAGCTGGCTCACTTCATGTTAAGCTCAAAGTCTGCATCAGAAAGACACAGGCAGGCCCCAGAGTGACTTTGAAACATGGCTTTGGGCACCATCCCACAAGGTGGAAGAAATGGGCTCAGCTGCATTCAGGCAGAAAAGAGGGATGAACCCAGCACGTCACACACCATGGGCAAGGATTCTAACTCTGGGTATAAAAATTCCCTCCATTCTGAGTGGTGGTAGAAAGGCTCAGAAAATGCTCATCTTCTCAGCTGGTCCAGACCAAGGAGATTGGGGAAAGGCTACTTGCAAATCTCAGTGAGGTTTAGTTATGGCTTAGATGCAGCCAAGCCTTAGTCATGTCTGCACCTGCTCAATAATAAAAAGGAAAGGCACTCCTGAGAGCCCGGGAAGCAGTTTCTGGTCCCTGGGCCAGTGAGTGCAGACTTGTTTGTGGCCATACAGCTGTGGGCTAGCTCCCTCGTCAGCCCAGGTCTGTGCCCCGTGTAGGGTACTGGGAGCCTTAAACCTAAAGATTTTTTTTCAGATGCTCTTTGCAGTTGTGTTATTCAGCTGTACTGAGCATGTGGAGTCGAGGAGGCTGAGAGGAAAGCTGCAAGTTGCCAGAATGGTGAGGATGGGATAGGGAATGAGAGGTAACAGGGGAGGGCTAAATCCTCTCTGAGTTCACCGTGGATTTAGCAGTGTTCTCCAAACACATCAAAGTTCATTTGTCTGTTGACCTGAGGTTGGAAACACATAAATAAAATATATTCACTTTCTATGGCAGCACAAAATTGCAAAAACTCACCTGATACTGATGAAATACGCTCAGCCATTGCACTTGCATTTAATTCAGTATGAAAGGTTATTATATTGTTATGTCTGCAGCATACACCAAATTCCCTTGTGTTCAGTTTTAAGGGACAGAAACCCAAAGAGTCACTTGGCAGTCTCTATTGTGGATTAGTGGTAGTGCTGAAAATAGGTGTCACTTCTTAGGCTGGATAATTCCTTTTTCACTTTGCTTAGCCTCTGTTTGATACGGCACATTCAAGATGTGTGGTGGCAGTAGAAGTAGTAGTGTGGATATGGAAAAGAGTCTGTTTGCTTGAAGACTGATCTGTTTTTCTATTAGATGGTCTGATAGAAAAACATTAGAGCTCTGTCAGCCTTGCCCTCCTAAGACATTGGTATTCTGTTGGCAAACTGAACGTGTTAACAATTATTGCAGAAACAACAGTGGAGGGCCCATGTCAGCATGACTATTTGTGTTAGCTGGCTTATAAAATCGCAGGAAATCATCGACGGATGGAAGAATCATTCCCTTCTAGCTTCTTGTCTAACATTGAGCAGCCATCCCTCCTTTGAATGTTTAACTTGTAAGGAAAGATCTTGCCCCTGCATCTTTCTGTGTGTAATTTCATGTATCTTTCTCTGTATGAAGCAGTTTCACACACAAACACATGTACAGCAGTACTGTTTTAATAGAACCGGCTTCTACTTGGGAGCAGACAAATAGACTTGGGTCTTCTTCTGGCACAGGCACAAAATGCTAAGCCATGATGCTGAATTTCTCATTTGGCCTCATTTCTTGTTCGGTTTGCCAATGTGGGAGTTAATTGTATAAACACAGAAATATGGGGGATAGGGAGAAATACGTTTTGTGCTGTCCTGTTCGTGTAGCTCTGGTTCTCGCTGGTTTTGTTGACGTATTGCTTACAGCAGTTTAAATGGCAGGGGTGATGAGGAATAGGTGGTGATGAGAAGGAGTTAATGTGAGAGGACATGGAGAAATCATGTTGCTCGATAGGAAGTTGTTCCTCCCAGCATATTTCTGTGCTAGCCCGTACAAGTGGGACTCTATAACAGTATCCCGTGACTACACCAGAAGATACAATGGCATTGAGTTCAAGTGTTAAACAAGTACATATCCTGTTTCAGCTAATTCTGGCATCTGACATTTTAGGTGGCAGATATTCCCCTTGATGTGTGAGTGCCCAGATGTTGTGGTGATGAGCTAGGCCTTGTTAGGACCTCGGGTTACTAACCTGGAGAGCGGAATTTTGCACAAAAGGAGGATTTAAAGCTAAAACAGAGCAAACAAGAACGAGTAGCTGGTTAAGTTATCCAGAGAGTTGGGAAAGACGAACCCGCTGGGCAGGTATTCCCTAACAATGTCATTTTGGCTTTACTAGCCTTCCTTCTCCTCAATGTATCCTCTATTTGTTCAAAGAAAATCATCTGCTCCTCTCAGTTATTTCAAAGTGAAGTCACAAGAATAGCTTGTTCCCACTCTATTCCAAATATAGCTGTTGGCAGCAATTGCTGAGATAAGGGGGAAGGAAAAGGAACTACCAAGGAAGAGGAAAGACAGGAGAGGGAAGAGAGAAAAGAGAGCTGAAAAGGTTGGACAATAGAGAGTAGGGAGAGAGAGACGTGAATGAGAGGAGAGGTGAAAGAATAAGGTCAATACACCACAGCAGAGAAAATAAATCAAAGATAGAAACAAACTCCTGCAAAACAGGTGGAAGCAGCCCAAATACAGAACAAAAACGATCATGCCCACCCTCAGGAGCAGTTTGAGTTTTAGCCTTGAAAAGTAACCAAACCTTAAATAAAATAATGTCCAATTTTGACTTTCATTCAGATAGCAGGGGTTAGAGCATCAGAAAACTTATGCTAATTTACACCACTTGAAGATCTGGCCCTAGAAATTTTAAAGCAAAACCTGTTGCTTATTTTAATCTCTTGCGGGATTTTAAAAAAAATTCTCTGCTCCAATAAACTTTCTTGGCAGTTTCTGACAGAAAGCCATCCATTGGGTTAACTTTGCTGAAAATGAACCTGAACACCTTTCTCCTCAGGAGTTCACAGTCAGGATGATCTTCTGCTGAGACTGGAGCATGTAGACATGCCCTCGGGAGCAGAAAACAAATGATGATAAAAACTAAGGAAAAGCCAGAACCACGCTCAGGCTGACTTACCCAGAGCAAAGAGTTGAGGGTTTTCAAGGCTCAAGGCAGACTGCTTTGAGACCAAAGCACAGAGAAATGAGACATAAATGGAAACAGGTTCTGAGAAGTGGCATATAGACAGGGCAAATGAAACGAGTCCTTGGCAATCTAGAAATCCTGTGAATGGCTCCAGCTTCCCTGGAGGGGTGGGAAATTTCTGAGAAACACTCCATGGAGCTCTTCTGCTTCTCTTCTCAGAAGACTGCTTAGAAAATGGTGCCAGAGTTCTGTTTTCCCTCCTGGTCTGCTGAAAAGAAATGCTATACGTGACCTTACTCCTCAGCTGAGGATAAAAAGCCATACCCAGTTCTGAAGGCACTGTTTCCTATAAACTGAGTATGTCTGGAAAGCCTTCTGACAAGCTAAGTACTCAAACACTAGGTAATGGGACCAACAGGAGAACTGAAAACTTGCTATACTACTTTTATTTCAGTCCTTCAAGGAAGAAGGCCACTTGCATCATTAAGGGATGTGCTCAATTAGTCTCTCTCTGGACTAAAGGCCCAGTGCAGCCATGGGACAAGGCGATATTTACAAAAAGCACAGGAGACATGTTAAAGCAGGAAATACAAGAGTAAGCGAAACTAGTTTCGGAAGAAAGGACTGGAAAGTAGAGCTTAGCAGTCAGACTATTGCTATTCAGAAACAAAGTCGTCATTATTTTGAGAGTCTTGTCATATGAATGATATGTGTTATCTGAGTTATTTTCCGTGTTATGAGAAGCGACGTTTGTGGGTGGTTTTTTTTGGTCCCCCAACAAGCATCATGCAGAGCTGATTTTTAGCCTTTTGTCAGGGATGCTTCCTCAGTGGCTTGCTTCCCAGCACCTCTCCGGGGTATGCGGTCTTCGTCCTGACACCTTTGGGGCTACGAGGATCACAGCCTGTGGCACAACCATCAGGCAGCCCTGCTGCCTTCGCTGGGATCTCTAACCCAACGGCACTATACTTTGGTCTCTCTATAGGTAGCACGTCTGTAGTGTAAAGCTTCAGGGGTGCTGTTATGAGGTGAAACACCAGCAGCACTCAGCCCAGCGCACCGCTTTTTGCTCAGCTGCCGTGTCCTCGCCGGCTCCAGGGAGCATCTTCCCCCAGGAGAGGGCAGTGGAGCCCGCACACGCTCCCCGCTCCCCTCCCGCCGACTGCGGGGAACGTCCTTTCCCTCGGGTGTTACGTGAGGAACGACAGGGGTGAGCACAGGTAGGACTACGGATTTAATACATATATGAGAAACCGCGTACGGGAATATCCAGGAAATGTTCTGCACAATTAATAACGATAATAGGTTTTGGGTAAATGAGTTTGTTGTTGCTTTTATTTGACTGGAAGTTTTCTTTGTCACACATACTTGTTTGCAGCCGCACAAACTTAGAACTAGTAACTTGCTGATTCCACACGGGTTTGTTTAATTCCTATAGCCCGAATTAGAAAATGTTATTGACATTTAAATAACCCTTCAGGATGCTGCTAAGGCTCTCCCGAGCCAAATCCTCACAATAAAGTCATTTACTTATTTCAAATTTACAGGCATTCATCCTAAGACAACAAGCAGCCTTGGCTGAAAACCGCAGAGCGTGGTTTCAAGGTACTGTAATTAAGGGCAGACTGGGATGCCTTCTCCTCTACTCTTTAACCATCCCCTTCCCCTGGCATGCCAGCAGTCAGGCAGCTGTTTTCTGTAGGTTCATGTTTACAGCAGTTTACCCCTGGCTGGGTACCAGGTTTCAGTGACCGGCCAGTACAGGCTGGGAGCCTGTATCAGCTCTGTGAGGGGCAGGCAGGGTAGTTTTAAGGGAAGTGGCTTTTGCCTGCAGCCTGGGAATCCAGCAGACAGCCCTGGCAAAACAGAAGATATAAGCAAACCAGCGTTCCTTCCTGTGAGGACATGCCAGATCTCTCTACCCCAGTGAAAAGGGGCAAATTTAGGAAACTCTGAAATCCGGCTTTGGAGAGAACAACTTCTCTTTTATGTGAAACATAACAACGCCAACCTGAATCTAGCCCAGACTTAGGACAGACGTCCCTTGTTGTTGTCAGAGTCACTCACCTCCTGTCCAGGAACAAGTCCCTGCTCCCAGCTGAGTCCCCACTCCTAAGGGCGCCTGCTGAGCTGGGGCCACCTTAACGTTCCCAAAAGCAGTGGGGTGCACAGTGGAACTGGCAGGGTGTGTTTCCCAAGCATGCCTACTAGCACCACTGCTGTTAGCACACGAGGTCGGCCGAGTTTTGCTACAAAAGCATAGTAACCCCCCGGAGGGATGACTCAAATGTGTGATGTTAAGCTGGTTCAATGGTGCTGCCAGCTCCGCAGATGATGAGCTGCCTTTTCTTTCTCAGCTACTTTCAAGCTCAGGTGTGGAGGCAAGGACAATTTTATTTCTACAGCTCCTGTCTCAGGTCCTTGTAGTAGAGAATGACTGCAGGAAAATAGACCCAGTGCAACGTCAGCTAGCACCTTGTTAAAAGAAAAAATACAATAAATCCAAAGGGGGCTGGTTTCAAAGAAATTGGGAATAAAAGAGAAGTTCCGCCCTTCAGCTCTGAACCCTATAGTCAGTGCTATATCCAGTCAGACATATCATGCGCGTACGAGGCGCAGCTCCTCTCTTGGTGCGAGTGGGGATTTGGCAATTTACACCAGCAATCTGTCCGTCATATGAAACCACGTGGTTTATAGGAACCACAGGAATCAGTAGGATTTTTTGCATGTAAGGCTCATTGACGTCAGTGCGAGTTGGACGGTCTAACTCTCGGAGTCTGGTATAATCAGCCAAACGGGGATCAAAGGCACAAAGCACATGCAAAGCACTACAGCAAGAATATCTGAAAAGGGACCAGAAACATTTGAGTTTCATCTGTCAACATCTTCCTGAAGACCAAGCATTAACTACATTTCCATCTTGCCCTGCACCAGATCCTGCCGCCATTCAGACAAAGCTCCCATTGAGAGAAGTCGAGTGCCTTGATTGTCTGTGTAAAGACTGGAAATCAGACACAATTTACCCCATTCTGGAGAAGGCTTTTAAAATTAACCCACAAAGTCAACTCATAGCAATATTCTTTAGGTGAAGTTAGCCAGAAGGTACGTTAAATTTTGTTCGTGTCAGACTTTCATTGAATCCTTCTCCGTAGTGGAAGAACATTACATTTGCCAAGTTAGTTCAAAGGTGGAATTGAGACGTGAGGAGGTTAAGGGGGGATGTGAAACCTTGGTTCTTCTTTCTCCTGTTTGCATTATGATTTAGTGTCACCAGTGGGCCCATGGTATTTTCAAATAATACAGGAGATGTTACAGAGTATCCCTAAAACCTGTACCTCATATATCTGCCACTTTTTGCAGTAAGGAGGACACTGAAAGTTACCTGTTTCTCAAATTCATGTAAAGTAACTTGCCCCACCGCACAACAGATTCTAATACTTCGTTCTTTCATAGTAGCGATTAGACCAATTATAGCTCGGCTGTAATGGAAAGGTACAATACAATTGCTCCTACTTCTCAGTCAAATTTCCCAGAACCTGTCTCTCTCTCTGTCTCTCTGTCACAATTTAACTTTTAAATTGAGATGGGTTTTTTAAACCAAAATATCTAGAATCCTACTGAAATTGAACACGAGCTTTCTTTCAACTAAATCTCATATGCCAAACTGTATTGGCTGTACATTAAGTGCTAGAAAGGACTGGTAACAAAACCTATGTTAAAAAACACTAAGTATTCTATATTTACTAATTACTGTGCACACTTCCCTGATCACCCATAAAGGAAAATATCTAGGTTTATGCCTACTGTTCCTTAGTAAGTATGACAAATGCCCCTAAAACTTTTACTTTTTCAGGCACACTCCTGTCTAGCCTGGGCTCTGTGGTGACCAGACAAGTGGTGAACCCGGAGCATCGCCAAAGGCAGTGAAACAAAAAATGGAGCAACTAAGAGCACCTTTCTCAGCTGGGGTGTGAGGTGTTGCATGGATAAAGAGGGGCCTGGGAGACAGATGCCCCGTGACAGCATTTGGGACCTGAGGCAGAGGTAAGTGCACGCGCAACAGGGACACCTGAGCATGCCACACTTGCGTGGCAGATGCTGTAATGTATTAAAACCTGTAAATACTGATATCTGCAGCTAAAAATGAAAGTGAATTTAGTCTTTCTATGTATTCTCTGGCTTGTTGCTTTGGAACAGAAGTGCGCTTTTGTAGCATCTCTCATATGTTGCCGTGTCTTGCTGCTGCTTGGGTTGTCAATGGGTTTTTTCCCCGCAGACCACTGGAAAGGGGCCTTGCACGCTACAGACCATATGTGAGTTGCTTTCCTAAAAGCAGGAATAAACGTCCATGAGATGAAATATTCCTAAGTAATGAGATTAGTGACATGAGCATAGCATGGGATACAGCTTTCAAAAATAATTACATCTGACACCCTCATCAGCAAGAAGATGTAGGGGCTGCAAGCTCTGAGCTTGGGAACAGCATATGAAAGATTGGCTTCTCCTGGGAAGGGAGGCACAAGGGAGGTTATTTTTAGTACTTTGAAAAAAAAAAAGCCAGAATTTAAGCACTCTTTGGTTTGATACCCTGATTATGGAAGAGATC
>NW_009220438.1:7202-7465 GCF_000690835.1 Fulmarus glacialis | reverse complement strand
CGTATCCCTTTCTCAGCAGCTACAGTTCACAGCAGCCCAATCCCTGCCCCCAAATTTGTACCCCTGGTTACCAATCCCCAGGGCACCAAGCCTCGCCCCGTAGTCTTCCAGCATCCTACCCCTGCTCTGCAGCCTCCAGACCGGACCCCTGCCCCACAGACCCCAGACCCCAGACCCTCTCTCTCTGCTGGCCTGGGGGGCAGCACCCCCATTTCCATGGTGATCCATCAGGCTGGGAGCGGCAGGGTGGTTTAGGCCGTGCG
>NW_009220438.1:3117-7143 GCF_000690835.1 Fulmarus glacialis | reverse complement strand
CACACAGACGCAGCCCCCCCAGCCGCCTCCCCAAGAGCCAGCCGGGATCTCGCCCCACTCCGGCGGGCACTGCAGACATGGGCTCTGAAACCAAATCCGCTGCCCAGGGCCTCCCCTCCCCATTTCCCACGGGCGCAGGACGCAGCGGCTGGAGCGATGGGGAGGCTCTGCCTTCCTCCTCCTCCCCACGCAGGAGACACCTCTGGGCTCCCATCCAAGCCCCAGCTCTGCACCCCACTCTGCCCTGCATGTCCCAGCCCCACCATGGATCCCACATCGCATGGGAATTGGTGACGGAGCTGCCTCCCCTGCCCCATAGCCAGCTGCAGCCCAGAAGGAGCCGAGTGGCAAGTGAAGATCAGAGTGGTTTTGACTTCATGCTCCCGGTGCCTCCCATGCACCATTTTAGGAGGCTGCAAGCATCCAGCCCGTCACACCTGCAACTTGCCCACGGAGACACTCTCCTGCTCCACTTGCTCCATCTCCCCCTGCGCAGGCTCAAGGTGACAAGACCTCTCCGCAACCCCAAAGGTGCCTGGGGGCCAGTGTGTACCCCAGGCTGGTGCCGTGGCACATGGGGACACCAGCTGGGAAATCCTCCGTGGAGCAATGGGCACGGGTGTCTTCACGGCACGGTGCTGGGGCGGAGGGCTCTTTGGGGTCAGCTGAGCGGTGACAAAGGACCCTGCGACTGAGACCCTGCTGCCCTCAGCAGACAGAGGCTATTTGCAAAAGGGTCGGCTCCGAGCAGACCGCAGCCTGGGACATCTAGGATGTGGGGCATCTCCACCCTGCTGGTACCCAAATCCATCCATGACAGGACTGGGCTCACGGAGGGGACAGGGCCAGCGGAGAGGAGACGGGAGCCCCCAGGGTCAGCGCAAGGCTCTCAGGGCTGTTCCCTCTCTCCGACGGGACCGGGGTGGGATGTTTGCTCCTGCTGTCCCTGTCCCAGCAAAGAGAGGGGACTCAGTCTCTGGGACTATCAATCAGGCACCTTTCACCAGAGCTAAAAATGCACTCTCAGAAGGAAAACAAAATAAAAACACAAAACAAAACAGAGAGGTGAAAAATTCCTTGACATTTCTCTCCTGCGAGTCCCCAGGGCCGGCAGAGAGGCGAGAGCCCCCGGAGTTTGTCAAGCAAACACTTTCACACCCTCTGCCGCGCTCGGCACGCTGCCGCTGGAATGCCAAATATATATTTAAGCCCTGCTCATCAAAGGAGTCTGTTCGGAGTCGGTCTCGGGCAACGTGCATGTGGGTTTGGCCCGGAGCGAAAACCAGAGACGCTGAGAACATTTCTTGGGGATGGGAGACAACTCGCACACACACACGCGCGCGCGCACGCGTGAGATAAATGACAACCTTCAAGGTTGTGCGGCTGTAAGGTCGCGGGCTGGGCACGAGATACCTGCCCGCTGCGGCACTCACCCTTATCAGCTTCTGTCGCACCACGGGGTGGGGATGTTTAGGCTGGAGGGAGGCCAGCAGCCATTCTGCATTCCAGCGCACTATAAACTTTGTCAAAGCTAAATGAGCTCAGCCAACAAAGCTGGGGTCTGGGGAGACAAGCAGGAAGCGACACTCTGGGAAAGGACAAGCTTGCGGGGACACAGGGGGCTGGCCGGGGCTGTGAACCCCACGAGGAGGTGACGAGAATCCTCAGCCCGAGCGCAGGACCGAGCAACAGGGAGGCGCAGATACAGCGCTCCTGCAAGTCCAGGGTTGGTGCTTGCCAGGGTGCCATGGCATCCCTGGCCGCTGCATGGATCCTGCTCTGCCTCCCCCTGGCACTAGCTGCACCAGGCAGCCAGCCCCAGCCCTCCCGCAGGGCACCGCTGCTCATCTGCTGCCAAACCACCCCCAGCCTCTTGCTTGGAGGAGCCGAGGGCAGGCGGATGCTAGCTGCATCTGCCCCGCACTGTGCTGCCCCACAGCTCCTCCTCCCAGCCACGGCTTTGCTGGAACGAGATGTCTGGGCATGGCAAGGAGCACTTCAGGAGGGAAGCTGCAGGCAGCAAAGGGAGAGCCCTCCCGCATGGACCACTCCTGTTCCTCGGCGCCCTCCCTTGAGAGCATCCCCTTGGTTTGCTGCAGACAGCCCAGGGATCTATGCTCATCTCATGGACCACCTCAGAGCTGGAGAGATGGGGGAGTCTCTGCCTTCTTCCTCTTCTATATGGGGTTTGCTCCCAGCCATGGCAGTGCCGTGGCATTTGCAAAGCCGTGGTGCTGCCTGCAGAGGTGAGATGCTCCTGCCCCATCTCTGGAGGCAGGTCTGGGAGCTGCCATGCACAGGACAGAGGGCAGGGCAGGATCTACATCTCCAGAGATGATGGGCTGGGCTTTCCCCTCTCTGTCATTGCTCCAGCCAGGAGCAAAGAGGTCTTAGCCTAAATCTTGTGTCTAATCCCAGCTGACAGAGCTGCAGGTCGGGGTCTGGCCAGGGGCTGGAGCTGGCCGCGGCAGGAAAGATCATTGCCACGAGCAAACAGAGCACGCCGGCGCTGTGAAATCAGGCATTACGCGCCTGTCGCCCGTGGCAGGACCAGCCCGTCAGGCTGCCGGGGAGCCGCTCTGGTTACGGCAGGGGTAATCCCGGCACCAGCGGGGCCTGACCCTGCACAGTCGTGCCCCTCAACCCGGGTTCATCTCCAGGTGAGGGGAGGGATTGCTGAGCTGCGAGTTGGGTTTCAGGCACCTGCTACTAATAAAACACTCTGTCAGGGCACCTTCGCCCTCTCAGCCCTTGGAAAGAGGATGGGATCCCTGCGGTGCTGCCTGGGGAGGGCACAGAGGGCTGGGGGAGCCGGGAGCCATGGCCCCAACCCTACCCCATGCTGCGCCCCTCTGCCCGGGTGAGCAGACCTCCCCTTGCCGCTGCAGCCCCATCCATCTCTGCCCTGCCAGGTTCGGCCGCTGCAGCCCGAGTCACCGCTCGTTTTCAAGGGCAGGGATCCTAGTGTGATGCTCCGAGGCCCACTGCTCCCCCACAGGTGATGAGGAACAGAGACCTCCCACGGCTCCGGTGACCACTGCTTTTTCCAGGCCTCTGCCCACTCATCACACTGCTCTCTCCATTTGGGCTTGCCTTGCTCCGAAGGGTTCACCCACCCCTTGCCATCGCCAGACAGCAAAACCATGCCCTTTGGCTAAATACAGGGTTTTTTAAAAGCCTCACCATTTTCATCCCTATTTTTCTAGGCGTTTTCTTCCATGCACCACTATCTGTCATCAGCAGCACTGGAAAACAAGGTACTCAGGGCACCTGCTTGCAGCTCCCCTGTGCTCATGTCAAACCTCATCTGTCTGCAGTCACTCTCTCCTGGACCACCATCACCTCCCAGTCTAAAAATTGGTTTATCTTTAACCTTATCCGTAATAACATGCTCCAATATACTGTCTCCTATACGGTGCCAGGCTAGAAAATCCACCTCCATAACCTAAACCCCTGCCATCCCTATGGCCCTGCTCTTTGCCAGCCTTAAAGATATCAGCAGGCTCGGCAAGTGCTTGCTCCTGCCCCTGCTCCCCCTTGCCAGATCCCAGCCTTTGGTGGGGTTGCTGCCTGGCTGGGGGGCCCAGTTTCCAGAGTTGCTGGGGAACTGTGCAGGAGGACGTTCTCCATTCCCAGACAGGTCTTTCCACAGCCTCAGGGGAATGGGGGACCTCTACATTTTTTTTCTGCCGTCATCTCAGAACCCGAGCCTGTCACTGGCAGACACAACAGGGACACTTGGGGAGCTGTTTCTTTGCTCCCCAACAACCCCACCTCCTCCAGCAGACCCAAGACAAGAGCCGAGGCTGGGAGAAAACCTCTCCGAACACATGGAAACTCAAAAGGCAGCTCTCAAAGTAGACATCAGAGACGAGGCAAGGACTGGGCTGCTCCTCACCCTGCCCGGGCTGGCTCCTGGAGCTGGTACCCGCAGCCCGCTGCCTCCTACCAGGCTGCACATCTGCAGCCTCCGCCCGCGCAGGAGAGCAGGAATCAATTACAGAGCTGGCAAAAGCAGGACTGCCC
>NW_009220438.1:2724-3054 GCF_000690835.1 Fulmarus glacialis | reverse complement strand
CCGGCCGGCCCCGCGCCTGGGCTGAGCACAGATGTGCCACTGGCTCATGGGGAAGAGGCAGGGGAACCACTTGAAAGCCATGGTATGAAAGCGCTGGTAAACCAGGGCCACTCCTCTGCTCCTCTGGCTTCACGCGCTATTTATAGTGCTCTGGGTGCCCACCCCGGGGGAGTTCAACCCTGGGGTGTAGACTTTTGCCAAGCCAGCCCTCCTGTCTGCCGTGCAGCTCCCCGGACCCCCAGCAAGGACTGAAAAAGGTCCTGGACCCACCTGATAGCTAAGATGCTCTAGGGTGGGCTCTCCCAGCCGAGTCTAGGACCCAGCCAGCCA
>NW_009220438.1:2049-2544 GCF_000690835.1 Fulmarus glacialis | reverse complement strand
CTGCGGCTGGGCCGGGGGGAGATGTCCCTGCCCTCTCCAGGGCTGGGTGGAAAGCCTATGGGGAGGCTCCCCTCAAGCTCAGAGGTTTTCTTGTTGCATGGGAGCGTGTCAGACCTCGGCCCCGTGTCCCAGCATCCAGCACCTCCTGGGCGTTTGCAAGGGCCTCTTGAGTCACCGCAGGCAGAGGAGAGCTGAGCTTGCACGGGTGAAACGTGATTCTGCCAACCCACACCTCACGGGGGCTGCCGGAGGGCTTTGGGAAAGTGGGCAGCGAGGAAGGGCAGCAGTGCCATGCCCTCAGCATCTCCCGAAGTGCCAGCCCCGCATCCTCTCCTCCTGCCAAGCAGCACACACAGGCACGGCTCTGCACGCAACCCTGGCTCTGCCAGCTGCAGCCTGCCAAGAGCAAGCTGCGGGGAAGGATGCTGGCACCCCCTGTGATGTGGCTCGGGTGTCGCAGCCATCAGCGACCGTAGGACAGGGGACAAGGCAGAC
>NW_009220438.1:1343-1613 GCF_000690835.1 Fulmarus glacialis | reverse complement strand
CATCTGCCCCGTGCACGGCGCGTGTCCCCCCCCCCTCCTCGGCGGTGGTGTGGCCGATCCTGTCCCGACACCAGTGACGGGAACAGAGCCCTTCTGGACCGTCTCTTTGGCACCCACATGTCCTGATGACTGGCCCCGAGCGGACCCAAGTCCTTCCTCCCCCAACCACAGAGGGGAAAGTTTCCAAATTAAAAACCTAAAACTGGCAACAAGGTGCCCATGGCAGGAACCTTTTAAACTTGCCATTTAAGTTTATAAGTTAGACGGGCA
>NW_009220438.1:0-1305 GCF_000690835.1 Fulmarus glacialis | reverse complement strand
GCAGCCTAACCACGGCTGTCCCCAAAGCCGCAGGGCTGACGTCACGGCATGACTTCACCTCCATCACCCACCGCCTGGCCGGCCCCAGCCCCGTGTTTACCCCTGCCCGTCCCCGCTGCTGTCCCTCGCAGCCCGCTTTTCCCTTTGAGGTCAGTCGGCAGCCCCGGGGCCTGGCGAGGAAGAGGAAAAGAGCAGAGAGAAGGAAACCAAACCTCAGCGCCCACAAGGCGGGCTGCAAAACACGGAGCCCCAGCAGCCACGCTGCGGGGACAGCGGGCTCCATCCCAGCCCTCCTGCCTCTCCCCTGCTGTGTCCCCCCTTCTTGCCCTGAAGCTGCTGTCCCTGGAGTGGGAGACTGGGAAAACTCCAGCGGCCAGGGCTGTGCCCACTGTTATTCTCTTCCACAGACAACACACTCCGTGCCCTCGGCAAGACGGGCTGGGGGAGGACACCGACCTGGTGTCCTGTCCCGCCCCAGGACTCTGGGATGTACCGCAGGTACCTGAGAGGACCCAGGTCCCGTCCCCATGGGTGAGATGCTATGGGGTGGGTGAGATGCTATGGGGTGGGTGAGATGCACAGCCCTTCCCTAAGCTCAGCTGGGAATACGTGGCCAGCCCCAGGGTGAAGCACAGCATGGGGTTTCAGCTAGAAGAGCTTTGGGAGTAGCAGAAACAGAAGCCTCGGGTGCCTGGGTGCAGACCGGGGCAGCCCTGTTCCCCTCTCCCCTACCAGTGCGGGGGCACTTCGGCTCTAGACCTCTCAAAAAAGAGCCACCATCCTCGGTGAGGTGTTGCGGGTGTGTGTGGGATGCAGGTTTGCTTTGTACAGCGGGGTGGAAAGGCAGATGGCGGGGGAGAAAACCCCATGGGTAGTGATACTGGATGAGCCCTGGAAGAAACACCACGGTTGTTTTCGGAGTGGCTGTGCACGGGGGCCAGTGCCGAGCCCTCCGAGCCCTGTGCAAAGCCAGCGCTGCACGCTGGAACCGGCATGAATGATGTGCTCAGCTCAGAGACACACGTTGCCAGAACATGGGTGAGAGCCACAAAAGCCACACGGGTTCAGGAGGGGCAAGGCGGGGGGCCGCGTTGCCTGCAGCAAGCCCAGGGCGCTGGTCAGAACAGTCTGGGAAAGCCACTGTCCCCATCGGCTGCTGTTCGGAGCCGCATGAGGCACATTTTGCCCGCTGTCACCTCCCGGAGAGGTCTGTGGGTTGCATTTATAGACTCGGCCACAGACCCTGATCCTTGTCCTCTGGACCACGCAGTGCTGCCCCTGCATCCGGAGCATCTCTGGGAGCGG
>NW_009220437.1:0-2921 GCF_000690835.1 Fulmarus glacialis | reverse complement strand
TGGGAGAAACAACGGCTCCAAACCCCACGAGTGTTTTCCTTACCACGTTTGTGCGTGCTGTCTGACCACACCTCTGCCCGGCCCCCGAGCCGCTGCAACTCGCAGGTCTGGGTACCAGCTCATCTACAGGCGATACAGAGCTTGCTTAAGAACATCCTACACTTGTGTAGCAAAAGGATTGCACCCATCGTATAGCTGCAGTCTTTTCCACTATAGCAGTGCCTGGCTACCCACATGTAACCGCCTGTTTAAATTACAGAGTCATTCCAGCTACTAAACTTTGCTTAGTTTCACTTGGCTTGCCTGTTACAGCAAAGATACGCAGTCACCTGGGTGTTACTACAGAAGCACAGGCACCCCGCGCGCTTTGCAGAGGCGTGTGCATGACATATCCCTGTCCATGACATATCCCTGTCCATGACATATCCCTGTCCACGAAGCCTAGGAACTGACGAGGCAATTCAGAGGTCACTACTCCAAAGGTGAAGGGAGAAGTGAGGGCTGTAATGATGAAATAAGGAGAAGGCAGTATCCTTAAAAAGCAATTTTTTTTTTCTTTTGTACTGAGTAGCTGTGTGCTCCTTAAAAAGACAGCACAGTGCCAGGTAGTTATTGTTCAGAATTACAGAATTATCTTAGTTCTGTTGCCTAAGTTCTGGGTAGTTTTGTTCTCTTTTAACCCAAGGAGGGGTTTTATGGTTTCTATTAGCTTTATTGTTCTGATTACAGGCAAGCAAAACCATTAGCTGGAGTTGTAATATTTATCTGCTTTACAGGGCAGCATTATTTTGGAAATACTTTCAAACTCTGAGTATGCGCATTTTCTGAGGATTCCCCTTCGCCCTGGATCGGGATAACGAACTAGATTGCGCTGACGGCTGATCAGAAGGGTGGATCTGCGGAAGTATAACTCTGTACAGGGATTGTGCGGAACTTCATGCCTCTTATCTGGGATAGAGCCTCTCCTAGGCTGTGCCAGGATCGCTTAGGTCAATTAGGAACTTTTTTTTTGTTTTGTTATCATTATTCAACCTCTGAGGGCATTGACCTATTTATTTCTTTAAGCGCCTTGCTTTAAGATACCTTATACAAACTGTAATAACACCCTTGGGGCCCCAGAATGTCCTTGAAGTATTTCTGGTGCGTGGCCCGCCCCAAAGGGACCCGTGTGCCCACAGTTCCCAGCAGCTCTGTGGGTGCCCTAGTTGGACTCCCGGGTGTGCTCCTGCGTTTCCGTCCGGGGGTCGGCTCGCCTTGCTGCCTGCCCAGTCCCTTCGGCCAGCGCCAGCAGCTTTGCTTGGGTGCTCAAAGCTGCTGGCACCCTTAGCTATGTAGAGAAGGTATTTTTTCTTCTGTTGTGTCACTTAAATTCCATGTTTGGACACTTAAACACTCCATATTTGGGAGATGTTTCTCAGCGGTTTGTTATCAGTGGATTTTTTTTCTATATTTCAGTGTTTTTATTTCCACTTATTTCACATCTGCTGCAAATTTAAGCCTTAGTGAGAACTATGCTACGGAAGGTCCAGTTTGGACTGAAAATTTCTCAGAATCTGTAGCTTTCTGTAGCAGCTTATTTAATGTGTGCGTAAGTGCTTGTGATTAGTTATGGCTTGAGATATCTACATTTTTTAGGTTGCTTCTGCCCTTGTGTTACAGTAGGGTAGTGCCATAAAAGTCAGCGATGTAAAGTGAGGGCAGATTTAGTTCCTGTGTCATTTCTAAAGCAAGATAAATGAGTTCTCCAGCACAGTGCTGTGCCCTGCTAGCTTGTCTGTTCAGCACATAACTCCTAAAGCTCTGCTCAGAGGACAAAGATTTAAAATTCTGTGAAGAGGACATTTCTGCAAGGTGGATTTTTTTTTTTCCTAAAACAGCAACCTAATACTGTGTTTCAGGTTGTTCTTTCAGTAACACAGGCACAGTCTTGAGAACAAGAACTACGTAACAATAAAAATTGATCCTAAAATTGCAGTCATAAATTATAGGCATAACATTATAGGCATAAATTCTATGTATAAAGGAGGAGGAGTTGTCTCTCTTAACTGAAGAAGGGTAACTTGGATCAATTATTAGCACGCTCTTATTCGCTATTTTACTGGAAAAAACAGAAATCTGCATATATGATGGGGTTGTAGCTGAGGACAGTATTCCGTAGTAGACTTCGACCTCTTTGGTGAGCTGCTGGGCATCGAGGAGCTCCACAGCTCCCTGAGAAACCTGCCAGGTGCTGAGGAAGGGCTTTTGAGAAGAAATCTAATAGCCCAGGTCGCAGTTAGAAGGAAGAAGCCAATACAGTGCCTAGATCTACTGGACAAAGAACATCACTGCATATACGACATAAATGTCATTTTGCCACTTTTTAATTTCTTTTGTAAAATCTTACTGTTACCAGATAGTCCAGGATGAGGTCACGGAGCTCTTCTTGGTGATGCAATCTGTGCTGTGCACGGCCATTGGAAGTTTTAGCTTATCCTGAAACTGTAAAAAAAAAAAAAACAACCCAAAAAAAAAGTAGAAAATGTGTTTGGCCGATACGAAGTTTTCCTTTTGCTCTGCGGATGACATCTGTCACAGCTCGCACCCGGTGTGTTTGTTACAGGACTTTTGCACTTAATTCTGAAGTCTGTTCTGCATGGGTAGTAAATCAGGCGGAGGTGAAATACCGGCCTAAACAAAGTTTGGCTCTAATAGTTAGAAACTGGCGTTCTTGAGCCACGTTCGTCCCCGGGCTGTCGCCCGCCCGCCCGTGCAGGATTTTCGGGAGCGGGGCACCGCCGGCGGCGGACCCGCCGTGGTTCCCGGTGTCTCGGGTGATGGCGGCGGGGGCTGGTGCTGGGAGCTCTCTGCGCTCTGTGGTACCGGTACAGGCCCCCGGGCGGGCGTGAGCACCGGCGGCTCGCCAAAGCTCAGCTTAACCT
>NW_009220436.1:0-8647 GCF_000690835.1 Fulmarus glacialis | reverse complement strand
CGAGAATTCTACCACTGAACCACCAATGCGTGCTCGGAGGGGCCTCCCGGCTCCTTCCCCGAGTAGCTCACCGGATGCGCTTGGGGTTCCTTTAACTTATTTTTTCTCCTTTTTTCAATTCCATGTCCACAGTCAGTAGTTGTGAACTGTTATTTCCAGGGGAAAAAAAAGGTTTTTAGAAAGTTAGCAATGTCTGTATACATTTTTCCTCTAAAGGATTAAAAACCCCTAGAAAATTTTATAATATACCCATCATCTTTTACATTTAAAAACTTTCAGACCAGTCACAGAAGGTGTATTTTTGTTCCTTTTCCATACTGGAAGGACTTTGCCAGAGGAGGCTCACATGATCTGCTAATAAAGGAATCATCACGGTACAATGTCCGAACTTACGTGTCTCTGTTTTGTCAGTTGATGTAGTGCTATGGATCCTGACATCTCAGTACAATGTAACTTTGTGTAGTGATGAGATATCAACAGAACACCATTGCTTGCACTGTGATGTAATGATGCCATATTCCAATATAAATTATGTACAGTCTTGACATTCAGTTTGTCTTGGACACGCTCCCAAGAACGGCCACGCATGAGCCAAAGAGTTCAAGGAAAAGCAGCGTCAAGTGTTTCGTGTAAAGAGAACGTTAAGATGTATGTACGAGAAGAATAGCTGTGCTTAAGAATACCCTCCAGGCAGGATGAACACCTACCACCAACCAGCTTATGGAAAGTAGTAAGCAGGTGTTTTCTTCTTCATCGAACAGTAATTTGACACTACAGATAATGTTCCCATTTCCTGTGTGAACATATATTAACACCAAAATGTAAACATCCCTATAGAGAGTCCTCTGCTTACCGGTCCTGCAGCTATTACCCAACTGTTCCCAATTGCACGTTCAGTTCATCAAGAGGGTGAATTTTTTCTACATGCGTAAAGCAAAGACTGAGCAAAACTTGCATTCTCAGTGAATCTGGAAAGAAAGTCAAGGCCACAATTTGCTCGCCGGCCAGTTGGATACCAGGCGACAGTATTTCCCAGTCACCCCCGGCCCAGAGGAACAATGCAGGCCAGTAACAATGCCATCACAGTTCCCTTTCCCCTAAGCAACTTCTTCATTTCCACCAGCAGAAAGTAACATAGTAAATACTTCAAGTAATAACTATTATTTAGGTTATTGCTTACAATTACATCAGTCAGCCTTGAAAAACTGTTTTCCCAAACAAGCATAGGACCAGAAATCCCAAAACAGTTAGGCAAAAAATATTCATATTGAGAAGACTCTAATTCACTATTTCAATATATCTGAAAGTTAGCCATGCTGAGGTAAATAGCAATAGTTGACCAACCACTTTGCCCCCCTACTGTTATTCTCTCACCCCCTTCCGTTTCTTCCAGTAGCTGAGACGCTGCAAGGCTGACGGGGGGACGGATCTGGCAACGTCTGTGCACAGCCGCGTGGGAACCAGCAGCGCTGCGTGCGAGAGAAGAGTCCTTGGGCTGGTTCTCCTGGGCAGATCAGGGTGATTAACAGGCTGTGCTCCTGTGGAACTGCCGCTCGTTAGAGAATCATTTTACAGAGGATCGCCACAGTAACAAACTTTGCAGTATTAGCAAGCCCATCTCGTTCCCAGAGTAGAAATGAAACCCATTCTTGCACTCACAGATAATAGTTTAGAGAACAGTTTCCCATGTCCATTACACCAGCTTTTGCATCTGCTCAGAACATCTGTGGGTGTTGGCTGACGTACTGCAGAGAACTCTGTAAATCAGGAGGAGTTGGGCAACTCACTTGCCTCACTGGAGCTCAAATGTTGCTCTAGAACATGCTCTGGAAACCCTTTTTCAAGCTGCATGACACAGGCTCATACTTGGCTTCCCTTTAAAAATGGCTGGATGTAGGAGAGTGCTGAATGAAGGAGTGAATTGAGACCTATAATATTAGAAAATGGTGGTCCATAGTCGCAGAACTGGTGAAAATTTCATAGGATTGGTTCAGCTGATTAAGAATCTGCATCCTACTCCATTGAGACAAGGAGTCCTTAGGAGTTCATTGTCTTAATCATCACAATGGTTGGGAGAATGCCCCCTGCAAAACCTCAGAGCAGAAGGATATTCTGTGTAAGGCTAGCAGAACAGTATAGGAACGTTCCGTAAAATTACTATCCTAAACAAAATTTAAGTACAAATACTTCATATAAATAAATGTGTCTCTAGCTGTCATCTGTAAAACATATATAATTTTAGAAGTTCAGTAGATGGCTCGAATGGCATCAAGAATCCAACTTCATATAACAAGGTGATAGGATCTAGGGAACTACTTTTAGTGAGATTGCTTAAAATGTACTTTTGTACGTTTCTATCCCATATCTGATGAATGGGTGAGAGGGGTTATCTTGTCAGAAACTTAGGACATCACCTCCTTCGGTTCAGTTAAAAAATCTTTCTGGCAGCTAAGGAGACGCCATTGACCTTCACCAGAAACAAGGAAGGCAAAACTTGTTACAGGAAGAAGGGAAAGGATTTTCTTAGGCCTTTTTATCCCCCAGAAGGCGACAAATACATTTTTTTCCATTCTGGGTCACCTTTAAAGGGACTCTGATCTTGATGCTTCTGGCTAAGGCTTGACACAGCGTCTTCCCCCGGGACTCTGCTGCTGCAGAGCAGAACCAAGGAGCTCCAGGTGCTGCTGCCAACTCTGCTGTGTCCCTCTGAGGAGGATGCTGTAGCTCAGGGGCACTTGTAGCCTCAAACATCCCAAGTTCAGCTGGTGCGGCTGCAATAGGAACAAGGTAGGGACTGATAGATAGGCAGCGGTAAACCAGCTCAAATCAAGCTTAAAACTGCAGGTGTGGATTACCTGGGGTGGGGTAAGTGGATATCATTCATTCCCTCCTCACCAGCTGGTATGACCACGTGTTCCCGTGTCACGCGATACAATTGCGGCTGTGCAGCCACCCGCTTTAAAACTGGTGTTGCATCAATCCTTCTATTGGTATACAGAAAAGAGAAAGTGTGATGCTACAAATGTACCTGTACCGTTTGCTCTGATTCACCTCTTCCCGTGGAGCTATATTAAATGGCGATCTTGTTAGAAATAATGCCTAAGGAGTAATTCAGACCAACCTGAAATGTGACATACCTCTTTGTAAGCACCAACTGCCTGGTCATCAGTTTCTCATGTTTAACTAACATGTTACTACGTAACACTTAGTATTCCCAGGAAGGTCCAGTCAAGACTTCTTACTGGCCCCCAAAGTAATGAAGGATATTGCAGGCCTTTTAAAATGGCTTCTAAAAGCCTCTTCAGTAACGGCTTCCAAAGCGTGCTCTTGTCTCTTTCCAGAGTGCAGAAAATTTGTACCATCCCTGGTGAGTTCTCTGCTGAGTGGAGTACCCGCACATCAACTTGATTTTAACAGGTCATGGAATAAGCTGGGCATTTAAAAATACCCACCTGCACAAAAGGACAAATGAATACATATTGTGGAGCCTTCAGCAAAGACTGTTGAAAGAAAACAAACAAAACAATCTTGGTAATCTTTTAGGTAAGACTTATAATGTAGAACAACTTGTCAGTGCAGGTTAAAGTTTTAAGGCCTAGCAATTTTGACAGCGTCCCTTTGAGCACAGTGAGAGCGCAGGGACGAGCAGGACAACAAAAGGTCACTTGGTCACACATATCTGCTGCCTCTTTTAAGTTTATCTCAAGACCCACTAGGCACGTCCCAATTAATTATTTAAATCTGCAGGGAAAAATATTTCTGTAGATGAAAAGGTATAATCTTAAATTCTGGGGAAGCTACAGGATGGCTGGCATGGTCAAAAATAGTGCCAAGAGGAAGCCGAGGCGTGGTATCCGATCCACAGGCTTCGGACATGGAGAGAAGTCATTTACATCCAGCAATGTTGATTTGTTTCAGATACCAGCGAAGTGGAAACTTACGGATTTTCCTATATCCCTTTGTTTTCAACTGAACAGTTCTGGATTACAAAAGGTCACCAAACCCAAATTGACCATGATATATATGGTTATTTAAAATAACTTTTCCCAACACAACTATTGATTATGTTGCTAGCGATCTGCATAAGCTCCTTATAAACCTGTGGACACCCCAAAAATATTTGTCCCAGATACTATTCAAATAGTGACAAACAAAAGCCATCAGGCAAGCAATGCTAGTGAATGGGCATTGGAAACGAAGAAGAGACTCAAATCCTGTATTTATTCATTATGTACTGGAATATTAGGCTAGGGATTTCAAAGTGATTGTACGCGTCTTTGAACAGGTTTTCTAAGATTTTCCCTAATCAATTCAATGAGAAAATATCTGGATAAAAAGCAGATGTGTATATTCACTGGGGCTGATTTTGGTCTGTCATCATCTGAGAGAAAAAATAATATAGCACAAATTCCAAAAAGCCTTTTGCGTTCCATTTTCTGAATATAGTCTCTCACTCTGGCACGTGTAAAGAGAAAATAAATTTAAAAGATTTTTTTCGTATTTCCTGCCACAAGAAAGATCTTTAAACAACAGAAAATAAATACTCTTGAATAGTCCAAGCAGCCTTGCTTTCTAGAAGATACTTTCTTTTCTCTCTCTCTACCAGTGAAATTCATGTTCTCTATTAGACCTAGCTCAGCTGTTTGCCCCAGAAAAATACTCCACATCGCTTGGGTCCATTGCCTGGCTCTCCCATAGTTAAGCTGCCTGTGCTACCATTGCAGGGAGAGGCCAATTAATTATTGTGTTTGTTCTGCAACAAATAATGTGACCTGTGACCTTCTTCTTTTAAAACTGCAGGTTTTGCATTTGTTTCTGTGACTCAGCCCTGATGTGTTATCTTTATATAGCAGCAAACAATAATACATAATTATGATGGTAACACCTTACTTTAGTTTTAATAGAAAAAACGAACCACTTTCTCTTTTCAGACACGCAGATGAACACAGTGGATGTTTTTATCTGTTGCAGTGTAGGGGGAAAACGTTTAAACACTAGCAATACAGCCCTGGTTCAGTTGGTAAACTGAGTATCTGATATGAAGCAATACAGCTGTATTTCCAAATGATACCTGATACCAGCAGGCAGAGATGGGAACACTTTTAAATGTTTAATCATAGCCGTGACTAAGTAGTTTTATTTTCCAATGGGAGGACCTACCATGGATCCTCCTTGAAAAAATCTCAGTAGAGAAATTCTGCTTCTGTTTCTGTCACTTCATTTCAACTCTTCTGCGTTTATTATTACCCCTTGCTCCTCACAAAGACATTTTCCTGAAGACAGATTAGGAGAAAACATATTTGTGAACGTATGAACAGATTTTCTTCTTATGATACATAACTTTGGCATGCAGTCAGGAAATGATGATAATCTTTTTCTCCATCTTCCCTTGCTAATGAAGAGAAACTGCCTCTGGGGTTAAGGACAAAAGGTGAACTCTCCCTGAACACAATTTACACCTGCTGAGCACATGATTCGGGCATCTAAAATTCTTGTCTTGGCAGGTGTCCCAGGGACCAAGCCACAGGCATGGAGACTTAGGAGGTAATATTTTCATCTAGACGTTAAATAAAACACAGACTGAAGAGGGATGAATTTTGTGATACTTTAAGGCATCTCATTTTTTTTCTTAACTTTGTAAAAATCTTTCACTATTCAAACTTCGGAAGACCAATCTTTACCAACCAGTAACTAAGATTAAAAACACAGTTGAAAAGTAACTAAGATAAAAAGACAGCTGTAGTTAAAAAGAAGCCTAATCAAGGGAGGAAAGAACAGCCCATCCCTCGTTTGTTGGTAGCTGCACCGTGAATGTGTGGATAACCCCTCCTGGGAAGGGAGATTGCTAGATAAATGTGATCCTCATAAAAGTTTTCACTCACTCTTGGATTTCCCTGTTATGAGAAGAGTAGTACAGCGCTCTCATTTTCTCATCCCTTTAAGATTTTGCTGGTTTGGAAGAGTTCATGAGAGCAGAAGTGCTGGGGTGCAGAATACATTCACTTGGAAACTGGATGTAGACACATTTTACACTCATACACTGCCTTGTTTTGAGTCAATCAAAAATTATCATAAATTGATACTGACAATGCAGCCACATCTTGGTAGACACAACCTTGAGGGGTGGGAGGATAGGATATTTTCCCAGTTCTACCAAATTTATGATGTTTTGAGTATTTGTTAGAGATGGACGAAACAGCAACATTTAGTGCCATGTTAGTACGCATATATGGGGTAGGTATTCACATCTAGAACTTGTGTGTGTTAGATCACGCTGAAATTATTCATCGCAAATTGCATATAAATCCTTTTTTTCCTAGCCCATTATTCTTCTTCCTTTCTCACACTCTCTCTCCAAAAACCGTCCCCAAAACCCCAAAACCATACCCCCAAAAACCAATGAATCCACTTCTGGGGCTTTTTCTTTCATTTTCTGTTCTTTCTGTTCAGCTGAGGTATTCCCGTGCATTCTAAGCCTGAATATCTATGGAGTGTACTAATTCTAGCTGCCGCTCGAGATCTTACTTCCTTTTAAGCGCACTACCATGTCTCCTAATGTGTCTGGGATAAAAACTGCTTCCAGCATCGGTGGCCTGAATATCACTTTGCAAAACTTCTGAAATCCAACCCTTGCAGTTGTTTACTGACTTTAAATGCCACCTAGAGAGTTGATAGCCATACATTATTATTGCAGCTTCCAATTTAGCTCATCTGGTTATATCTGACCCAAGAGGGAGGGATTAGGTTCCTACGGCCTCCTCAGATGGGACCTGTTGCTGACATTTGGCTGGCTGACGGGAGACTGGAGCGTGCCTGAAGGACACTGTGGGAGGGAGCTGTGCCCCATCCTTCATGGCAGCAGCAGGTTGTTTTTCTGTGCCTGATAGAAAACACGTCTCATGCTGCCTGTAAAGCATGTTGACTAAGCAGTGAGTACTGAAGAACAGCAATAAAAGCAGTTTCTGGGAGACAGCCAAGAAGCGTGGTTAGACACAGCTGATCCCTGTATGCCTGGAAAGCAGGGAACCACGGGCAGTACAGCGCGTGGGGTGTGCAGGGGTCCCGCAGGTGTGACACCGACTGCATCAGGCCACTGACAGAGGGCAAAGACAGACTTGTGACGCGCTTATGGGTATAGTCACAAGATCAGCTCATGTTCTGGTCCAGCATGGAAAAGGAAATCCCAAACACTTGTGGAACCACAACTGCAGTGCACTAAAAATGTAAATTTGCAGGGAAAAGCGCAGCGAAAAGTTCAGCAATGAGTTTTGGAGGGGGAGGAAGATCCTGGCTTGTTACTAATGTGTGTCTGGCTTTCTCACTGCAAAAGAAGCAACAGGCAGGAATCTCCAGATGATCCCCCCAAAAAACATAGCTATGTTTGTCAGCTGTGTCCCTAGGAGCCTAGAGCGTGGGAACCAGAATGAGAAACAAAGAGGACCATTAGAGACCATAGCTCTTAGCAGCAGCTCTTCAAAGTCTTGTCACTTGGTATCACAGAACAGAAAGTATTAAGAATGAGGATACACAAAATGTCTTAGGGTATCACCCAGTCAGCAACTCATAAGCCTTACACAGCAAGTACCTAGGGAAGTTCAAGATTGGAAATCTGCTATTTCGGAGAGGAAAAGAATTGTAAAGCTTTCAATTCAGGAAGCCCTCAATAGAGGAAAAACAATCCTGCATACTCTGTGCTGCAAAACCAATGTGAGATCCACCCTGCCTCAGCACTTTGTGCTGCAAGTTTCCTCTCCATGACAGTGTGAGTGTCATCCTGTGTTGGACTCCATTAGCTGTGCCCCAGAGGGGTAGAATCATAGAATATCTCAAGTTGGAAGGGACCCATAAGGATCAGCGAGTCCAACTCCCTGCTCCTTGCAGGACTACCTAAAATTAAACCATGTAACAAAGACCATGGACCAGAGGGTAGTTGTGCAGCCTGCCTGCAGGTGGAAAGCCTGGCTTCTAGTTTATGAAGACCTGGATGAACTGCTAAACTGTGCTTCTGCCAAGTCCGGTAGAAATGGGGAGCTCAGCGGGGTTTCACGACAAGTTTCAGTTCAAGCAAGAGAGCTGGTAGGATGTATCAAGTCACTCAGAGGCAGCCACCGATGACGTTTCTCAACAAGCTTCATGCCATACTGCAGCCACTGGAGAGGACAACTGAAAAAGAAAAGATGTGTATCTGGCTCTATACCTCCATTATGCACTGCCTATTTTTTTCAAAGGTGGACCCTCAGAGATTTAACATTTTTCCGGTCTAAGATTTCCTCTGTGAACCACCCAGCTTATGCATATTACAGTGATCTAACTGTAACTAAACTAATTATCTAACACTGATCAAGAGACGTGCCGGAATGCTCTCCTCTCTCTCCAACTGCACTTTAACCCACTAGGCAAGCAGAGAAGGATCTGTGGTAGATAAATGCACGTTAATGTAACGTATATTAATATATATTAATATAACCTAGTGGATCTGTTCCCCTTTTATTTGTAAGGAGGAAACCTCTCTGTGACCCAAAAGTGAACCACCACCACCAGAACTCCTCAGAAACGAAAAGGATAAATTCAAATACTGGTTCAAAGGCAAGGGCAAACAATCCCCGGCCGGCTCGGGCTGCGCGGGCGGCGGAGCCAGCCCCACGCG
>NW_009220435.1:0-204 GCF_000690835.1 Fulmarus glacialis | reverse complement strand
TGATTGCAGTTATTGCAACGGGTTTAAGACTTGCAATGGATGCCATGAATTGCAATTAATGCAATTAATTGCAATTAATTTGGTGGGTTGTAATTAATTTGGTGGGTTGCAATTAATTTGATGGGTTGCAATGAATTCGATGGGTTGCAATTAATGCAGTGGATCAATGCAGCAAATTTCAATGATTGCAGTGAATTGCAGTTA
>NW_009220434.1:1477-17826 GCF_000690835.1 Fulmarus glacialis | reverse complement strand
GGATGGGAAAGAAGGGCTCACACCACCCGGGGCAATCAACAAAATAATTGTCGATGCCAGGATATGGAATGGGTGAGCCCTCAGGTCGGCCAGGCATGGAGGCTGGGCCTCCCAGCTAATGCTGGGTGCGGAGGCTGGGCCGATGGTAGGGTGCTGGCCGGGCGCTCCTGCGACGCCGTGTTGATGGCATCACGGAGGGGAGCCCTGGCACAGTGTAGTGATGCCAGGGGAGCCTTGCTGGAGGTGGATCCACTTCCATTGGTTCTTCTTGGTCTTCTGGTGGATCCATCTCCATGGGCTCTACACCATCAGCCACACGAGCGATGGCCATTGCTGCCATGCGGCTGACGGTGCTCCCCCTCCGACGCTGCCTCCTCTTCCTCCGTCTCTCCTGTAGCCGCCTCTCTTCCTTCCCACGCAAATGTGGACAGCCACTCGCCTTGCTGCTGTGGGACCCCTTTGTTCCAATCATTGTGGAATCCAAGGGCCTCGAAGCTCAGCGAATTGTGAGTCACCTGCTGGGGTCCCTGTATTTACAGGGTCCAGAACAAATGGCAGGTCTGGAACTTCATGACATCAGGAAGCCATTGTGATGGCAATGGATGTGGCCAAATCTGGCTGTTCGGGGAGTTGGGGGGCCTGTGGCCTAAAAGATGGCCTCATGTGGGAGAAGGAGGAGGGTCAGGGGGGCTGGGGATCGCTCCCCTGTGCCCTTCTGCTGCCCCCTCCCCTCGTGTGCCTGGGCTGCAGCCCTGGCCTCATCCTGTGCCTGGGGTCCCCTGGACAAGATGGTGGCAATGGTGTTCCAGGAGGGTCGGGGGTCCTCGGTGACCCCCCACCGACCCAGCTCCCTGCAAGTGGCGCAGCCCCCCGTGCCCGACAGTGGCTGAGCGGGGGCGAAGCGTCCAGACATCCTGCGGGCGGGAAGGGGAGCCCCAGCCGGGCTGCGCAAGGTCTCCCAGCACTCTGTAAAAGAAAGGCTGATCGCCAAGTGTTGCGTGGGCCCTTCTTCCCCGTCCCCTGGCCCTGCCCCGAGCGTGGCCAGGTGCCATCTCCACCCTGAGGGAGAGGGGAGGAGAGGGCCTGGTGTCCTTCGGGCTGCTGGGCAGGATTGTCAGTATTAGGAGCAGGTTTAATTTATAACTTTCCCAACGTTTTTCAACGTTAGGTGCGCAAACATGTGTTGTGCACACGCGCGTGTACATATATATATAGTCCTAAAAAATTTCCATTGGTGATATTTGGGGACTACTCAGACTTCTTTCTAACTGTTCACACTGACAGCATAAACCATGACGCTAATTTGTCATGGAGTAAATGATTGCAAAATATCTCTAAAACACTCTGTTATTTGAAACCCCCTTTAAAATAATTTTGTACAGGTGACATCTTTATGTGGGAAAGGTTAAAAAGAAACTCTTAAATGTTCTCCACGTAAGTGTCTTTATTACAAACGGCCATCTGCTTTTCCTTTTTCCCTTGAGCTGACTTTTCAGGGGGATTGATCCATGCAGTGAGTCAAGCCGTACCCCGTGATTACAAACCTGGGGCTTTTGTTTCTCCTATTTGAACAGCTTTGTGTACTCAAGAGTAGGGGAACAAGGGAAAAAAAAATCTGTGGAGGATGTTTTGTAATTTGATACATCTTTAGAAGTCTCTTGAAAAGTAAATACTTTTGAGGTGATTAATTTTTGAGAGTTCCTAGTAAACACTGAAGTGTGTGTATTTCCCAACACTATCTTCATCCAACTAATGGTAGTCTGAAAGATCCAGTGTTTGGGAGCAGCTGTAGAAATACCCATTTTAGAATGTGTAAAAAATAGGATGGGCAGAAACCAAAAGGGACAATATAGATGTTACATCTTTTTATCATTTTTATGCACAGGTTCTATAAATTTCATGACCTTTTAAGGATTTAGATGGTGCGGTTGCATACCAGAACATATCAGGAAAAGAAATCTCTGAAATTGCTACCTTTTAGAAGAATTGTCTGTTATTTCTGGATGAGGCAACCTGGAGTGCAGGAAAGCTACTGTATTGGAAAGTATCTATGCTGTGATTAAAATGAAATATTTAATTTTGGAAACTGGAAAATAGAGTTAGATCTTATATTACTTTTAGGAACTGCATAGAAGGTTAATTTAAATGACTGACTTAGCATCACAGAAAACATGTAAGGGAAAAGAGGGGTGTTTTCCAGTACCGTATGTATTTACATAATTAGTTTTTAGACCCCTAATATCCTTTTTCTTTCTTCCACTTTCATTACTGTTCATCATTTTCTGCAACGAAATAAAAGGAAGACAAATCTTTGTTACTGTACAATCCCAATTCAGCTCTAGAGCAGATCAGGCCTAAGGACATAATTCCGGTTCTCTGCTACCAGTGATTTTCACTAATTAAATTGTATATAATCCCTTTTTAGTTTAGGTCTGACAATTTTTTTTGTCTAGATACTGGTATTGCAGATGCTCAAGTAGTTACATATAACCTTAATGTAAACATTTGTCCCTACTCCAATTTTTCCTTATTCTCCTCGTAAGTTAAGTTTTTTACGGAACCCATTTTATGAAAACTCCTTTTTCTTTTTTTATTGCTCTAATTTTTCAAAAGAGTTTAAACTTAATGCACTCTTCACAAAGGAAGAAGCTGTTTGCCAATGGCTTTGTTTCAAGAGTCAGATTACACCATGTTTTCCAATTATTCAAAATATTAAGAAGCATATAGAGGGCAATAAAGTCCACAAAAACATTATACCTGCCTTTCATATATATATATATATAAACTTTGCATTCAGATCTATTTTCCTAAGTATTTCATTTCTTCTTCATGCTTTTTTATATTTATTGTCATAGTTTCCACTTCCTATCTTTTTTTCTTTCAGCTTTGTAAATTACAACCTATGTGTTTGGAATCTGCCTCAAGTCCTTAGACGTACAGGGTATAAGGAGCTTGCACATGTTTGCGTGTCAGTGAGTGTGTAATCAACTTTTGCTGGTAATTACAAATGATATTCAGATAGCTTACCTTTATTTTGCTCTCTAAATGTGTCTGTCTTTTGGTAGATGCTTACAGGAAAAATGGTATTGGAGAAATGCAAGGGAGATTTTTGCAAAGATATTGCAGATAACTCTGTTGAAAATGGAAGTTAACCTCCTTTCAGACTTTGCTGATCTTCTCAGCACCACCTATGGCCTGAATCCAGTCGAGTTCCTGCCCCATTTTCCATTTCTGTGAGCAGACGTACCCAGATCAACCCCAGCCCTGCAAGTGGGCAACCCACGCCTATTTTACTGCTGGAGCCGGGTGCTCAGGCTCCTCAGTTGTACAGCCCCTCAGCTGAACGTAACTCACACCGAGCACAGCTCCTCAGGAAACTTTTTAAATGCATTTAGCATGTACGCACCAGCGTTCCCACTTCAGCAAAGCACCTGGGTAGGTCACAGGCCGGGAAAAGAAAATGTAGAAGCTGTCGTAGCTGTCTGTGATAGCAGGGGGACAACACCGTGATCTTAAAAGATTCATTGAGTGCTGTGTCTCAGAGCATATAGTGGAGTGTAAACTGCCCAAATTCCAGGTGTCTCCTATCTACCAGATGTTTCCTTTTTCTCTTACCGAAGCTATTTTAGGAGGCATTGGTTCATATAAATTATTAAGTATTTATCATAGCAGCAATTTTCACCCAGCTGAAATCACATGTCATCAAATACCTTCTCCTGTGGTCACATAAATATTTAATTGGTGTGAAATGGGCTTGGGGAGAGCAGAGATTTGAATTATTTCCTATACTTTCTAGAAGAACATTTCTCATGAGACTCATGGCTGTTTGGTGCTGGTAGATGCAGCTCCATTAACAACCAGGGAAAATGGGAGGAAAACCTGGGACTGAATGCCCAGATGTGTGTAGGGTGCAGATGGACGGGTCCAAGGCAAGGAAGGCATAGAAATGAAACATTTGGGTTTCTTTGAAAATTATAATATCCTTAATATCTTGTTTCTCCCTCACTCTACTGCTTGTTAAAATAGGGATAACCTTAGCGCTGTTGATCCCTAGAGGACAAAACTCATGGATCATGACGGTATGTGTTTTTTAAGTTGTTCTTTGCAATTACTTGTAACTGGATTATTTTCATCACTTTTGGTTGTGATTTCTGATTTCAGCAGCTTCTGTAAAAAAAAAAAAAAAAAGGTACCTCTTTCAAAATACAAAACTGTGGTTGAAAAACAAGAACCAGTAACAGTGAATGGTTCAGTATTTTTTAAATGAGGCCAGATAAGGAAACAGAAGCAGGGCTCCTTTGTGGAGGGTGGAGTAGTTCCTACCAGCCCTGCCTTCTGCAAGCGATGGTCTACTTCCAGCCCACCTAGCAATGGGAAAATCTGCGTCCATGTTATTTTCATGCTACCTCTGTGGCATCTGTGTAGTCCTCCCCTTCCAGGCTTGTAAGGGAGGCTATGTCAATGTACTTCATGGGCTGCTTCAAGTCCTGGGTCTTATCTGGTTTTGAGACTAAATCCATCTCTGTGCATAAAATGCTCTGAGTGCTAGGTCGATAAAGCTGCACAAGCACAGAGGCAGCGTGAGCTATCCCCTGCAAAGGAGGAAGAGTAGTAGCTGTCAGCTGTTCTCTGAACAGGCTTTTTTTTTTATTTTTATCACTCATGCTCGAGTTTGTTTACACTGAAAGGAGGACCCCGTGGCACAAATAACTCAGACAAATAATTAACTGATTTATCTGAAATAAATCTAAGGCTCTCCAGGAAGTTGCAGCATGCTTCCTCTTCCTGATGCCTCTCCTGAAATCTGCATCCCAGACAAAAGCAGCGGCATAAAAATGACAAGTGCCTCATGTTCAAACAAGCAGCTGTTGCAGGGAGATAGTGAGCATTTTCCTCCCGCCATACTTGAGCATTGTTTTGCACATTTTATTTCTCCAGTACTGACAGAAGGACAGAAATGAGAGTCAGAAAAAAGTTCAACCATCGAAGCCCACATTCCTCGTTTACCTCCCGTTCTCGTCTGCTGCTCTTTTCTGTGAACACAGGCTCTTTTTCACAGCATAAACAGTTTCCCCGCTGCGACTCCTTTCCTGCAGAACAATTCATCAACACCAAGATTAACTGATTTATGTTATTACCATTTTTCCTGCCACATGTCACCAGGGTGGTCCTCCCTTTTAAGGCCAGGGAAGAGGTCCAGATACACAATGTTTGTAGCAATAGGGATTGTCTTTATTTGTGTACATTCCTAACAGGATAAACAGTTTACAGAGAGTATGCTGTGACTGGGGGGGGGGGGGGGGGAAAAAAAAAAAAAAAAAAAAAAAAGATGGGGTGGGGGGGGGGGGGGGGGGGGGAGGGGAAAAAAAAAAGAAAAAAAAAAGATGCTAGAGCCATAATTTTTAAAGGAACTGTGAAAAACTTTAACTCGGTTTAACCATTCTTGACAATGCTAGTTGTGAAGTTAGATTAGTTCTCTTAGGCTTATTCAGTTTTTGCAATATTTTGTTCAGAACATAAATACATCTATATATTGTTTTTTATGCACATTTTCTTTTTTTCGCTCCTTTTCCATTTAATGCTTCCATCAGCAAACAGGAAATGGATTTACAATCTTTCTTTTCTCTAAATTTTACTTTTACCTGATTTCTCATACAATGTACTTCTGACTTTCTTGGAGGGTGGTTATCTTGCAACCTCCTAAGCTTAAAGCATCAGCTGATCTTTACCGCGTTGTATTTCCTCTGTTCTTCATGCTCTCTACTACAGATACATGATTTGTTCTTGCTGTTGCTTATCATGCTGGTATTATTATATTGTTATGATACTATCTTTGTCACTGGTATAAATTTGCCCTCATAAAAAGGGAATCTCTTTTTTGCAATATCCAGAGTTGAATTCAATGCTAACATGCCAAGAAATTCTACATTATTATTTTCTTGGAGACTGAATGACTGAAAAGCAGATGTCCTCAGAATAAATAAATATTTGCTCATCCTTACTATTTTTTGTAATGAATATTTCTTTTCAGACTAGTTTTCTTTGGCTGCTGTTTGATTTAGTTTGACTTTTTAGTTTTATTTATTTTAGTTTTATCTCCTTACCCGAGGAAACTAGGCTTAAATGTAAAATGTTTGGTACTACACTACCATAATGTCTAAAATATTCTATGTTTCACTGGACGTTGAACAATTTTACTTACTTTAATCCTAAATAAATGTTTAGGTATTTAAAGTCCCTATCAGTTTAATAACGAAGTCCTAATCAGCGGAAAATAACCTGGCGCTACTTACATTGGCCAGTGGATGTCACTGTTACAGTGCAAATATAACTAAAAATAGCCATGGATAACTTTGAATAGTGATATCAATGAATTAAAAAAAAAAAAAAAAAAGGCTCATGTTTCTTAATAAGCCGTTATTGCTGTGACCCATTAAAGTTGGGGATGAGAAAAAAATATAGGCAATTAACCTATTCCAACTATTGGTTGGGATGGGACTATTTAGTCTGGTGTGCAGAGCTTTGGTGCACAGCACTGGATCACCCGCATCCGGCGGCTCCGGGCCGTTAGACAAAAGGTGGAAGCGGGCTGTGGCCCAGGGAGCAGCTCTGGCAATCTTCCTCTTACAGCTCTGTCATCGTGATGTGACTGGAAGCATTGTTGTCATATACACCTAGTCATGCGATGGCAACCATCTTTTGTTCAGAAGCTACGTTTACATTTGAAAAATATGGTATTGGATGCTGTTATAAACTCTATTCCATAAATACTGGGCAACAAATTTGTTGGTTAGGGTAGAGTGTACTGAAAAGCAGAAACAACATGGGGATACCAGCCTCGCATATTTTCTTGACATCTTTTTTGCTGCCTTTTGCAGATCAACTACTAATCACAAAATTCATGGCTTTCATTGTTCATTGCCGTTACACCACCAGTTAGTATAAACAGAATGATTGCTCGGAGTGATGACACATATCTCATACACACACACAAATTTATATATACATACACACACACACATATGTGTATATATATATAAAAAGTATGTTTTTGTCTCAACTACCACTACATGACTCAGAAAAGTGTTATACCTGGAGATGGAGAACTGGCAAGAGTGGTCACAAAAAAATGCATGATTTTCAGGGGGCTCTAAAGATTATTTTTCACCCTTCTCCTTTCCCCACCACCACCTGCCTTTCCCAGAAGAACCTTCACTCCCTACACAATCCCCCGCAGCACTCCTTATAGCACAGTATGCTAAAGCCTGCTGGGTTAGCGTGATTCTTTTCCTGGAAAAAGTAGTGAGAACTATGCATACGTGTATTTGTATGTATATATTTGTATATATCTAGATGTAGATATATACATCTATATCTACATGTATACATATAGATTCAGACGCACAGAGCTCAACTTGCTGACAATTTGCAGAGGCAGCCTGAGCTATCCAAGCCACGCTGACGGTTTTCAGAACCCCATGGATTCCTCTAGGCTGTTATTGACTGGGGGTTTTGCAGCCATCAAGTTTCTCAGGTAAAATTGTCAGCTGATGTTGAACTGAGCTTTGTTTGACTCATAAGACATTTAACAGCAGAAACGTAGGAAAACATGGGGCTTTTCATTTGGAATAATATTTGTTTAAAGTTAAAACTGCTAATAACATGTCCTGCCTCTCTTAAAATGTTCAATTTATAGCGATCATGCTTCCTTTCCATAAGCACTTCACCATTTGTCATTTTAGGTTCCAGAATGTCTTGCTTCAGTCACACCAATTCACATACCTTAATTGAGCTAGTAACTTAGGTTTTGCCAATCATCTGGCAAAACATTTTCCTGAAGTAGTTAAAAATATGACACCACTTCTCTGAAGTGAAAATAGATAGTAGAATGGCTGAAACCTACCTACCTACTGGTTTTTCCCGTGCGCGTGCTGGCTGGGGGGAAGTGGTACCGTGGCCAGGTTACTCTCTTTTTTCTGCACGTGCTGTATGGGGGGCCTATCCTTGAGTATTCTGCTCTACTGTTTTGGGGAACCGAAGGATCTGGTTCAAGTGATACAGCGTACGCTTGCAGCTGTGCAACTTATAGAATCTTACTGGAATATGATTTCTTTACACTTTTAAAGGAATAAAGGAGAGAAGAATGCTTCAATAATCATTTTAAATAAATGTTTTGCCACTGTTCTTAAACTTCTGAGTGCACATCATAAAGCCATCACGCACTTCTACAGCACTGACAGTATGTGCTTTTGAGATAAACAGTGAAGCAAGAAGCGTATGACAGACTGAGATGAACTGGCATTTTCATCTTGAGAAACTGCAGTCCTTGGATTTGGACGACGACATACAAAAGTACTATGTATCTCTTGTTTTCAGTTTGCAGAGGGAAACGGTATCTATTTGATTTCAAGTGCAAAGCTTTTGTATATATTTTAAAAACAAGAAGTTAAAATGAGTATGTGAAAACAGCTTGCAGATTTTGCCTTGGGTGCATTGAGACTGACAAATATTTTTCTGCTCTTGACAGCTTACTTCATCTGTATAGTTCTAAATGATGCTGAAATAAGATACAGTACACTCAGTCAGTTCATGTTACTTCTGCAGCAGTAATAGTCAGGAACAACACTCACTTAAAGAGCAGTACAAACCGTTGAACACCACTGAACAGCTGTTGAGATGTAGCACTTCAGAGTAAGTGAAATCAAAACGCTATATACAAGCAAGAAGTAGGTACGTACTGATTTTTTTTCTATTTTCTTTTTGTGACGATCATGGAAATAGAACTGATTACTAATGTCTCTTCAGGCACTACCAAATATATGTTTTTCAATAAATAAAATGCATGCAAATAAATTGAGAGATCAGAACTGCTACTGTCTTAGAGATGAGCATTTTAAAAAAGTTTTTAATTTACAAGACTACATTTTCAGAGTAACTAGCATGGATAACTTACTAAAAACAATAAGCAATGTATAATTAGTCAGTATAATTCCATATTAACACAATAATCATGAATATATACATTACAAAAACATTGCTATTTCTGAAGATGTTTAATGGCTAGAAACCTACCTAATACAAACAAAAAAAGTAGACTTGGAAAGCTGTATCTGTGCATACACTATTATTACTTTAATTTACAACCACCTTATTAAGTAAAATAAATGCATTTCCATAGTGTGCAATTCCATTTTGACTGAAAATAATCAGCCTTTTATCAGGTTGTTTAGAATCAGGTATTGAATAGTTATTAAATTTATTTCACATGAAAGCCTTTTAAAAATGGATTTGGAAATAGAGTCCTAAAATGTCCTACCAACTTACAGGTAAATAACCTGTTTTACTTAAATTGAAGATATTATATACAGTGCTTCCAGATTTCTGTTAATTCAGGCCTGCAAGCTAGCATCAATGAATGTAGCCAGTGGGATGAAGCAAGATGGAAAACTTGGACTGAATTTAAAC
The DNA here is from genome assembly GCF_000690835.1 of Fulmarus glacialis. Lineage (NCBI taxonomy): Eukaryota > Metazoa > Chordata > Aves > Procellariiformes > Procellariidae > Fulmarus > Fulmarus glacialis. Next base: position 8,361 of record NW_009220434.1, on the reverse strand, counting down.
AACGATAGATTCAGTTATGCAGTAGCTCTATTTATGTATATCATTCTAATACCGTCATTTGTGTTAAATGAAATGTTCCTAATGAAGTAAAGGCAAAAGCCTTATGAACTTTCATCCTAATCTTGAACTCCAAACCTCTTAGACACTCTTACACTTCTCCATCAGCCCAATCCCACCCCAAAAACTAGTAACTATAAAACAATATAGTAACAAATTTCCCAATAGGTTTAGCAATCTAAGCTGTAGAAAGTGGGTTTGGGAAAAAGCATCCATTATCCCTATTTCTCTGTTGAAGTCAGACGGAAAGTCCCTCTTCCCCAGGATGGGCACTTACCAACGCCCAGTATGCCTTTCCTACTTTACATCCTATATAAAGTCTATAGACTATATGTATAGAGACATATAGATAGTACCTGTATGTATTCCTCAGCTTCTTGCATGGATGCCTCATAGGGAAAAAGTGAGAGGAAGGGAGGCAGAACAAACTCTTTGCTTACTATTTGCTTTGTCTGAAGAAAATCATGTTTAAAATGCTCTATGCCCTTCCATCTACTGTAAAAGCTAAAAAAAAAAAAGTCATTTTTTGCTTAGTTAAAAAAAAGAAATTATTTTATTCTTTGCACTGATACTTGCACACTTTCACAACTTCTCCATTTTCCGCTTAGAAGAAGAGGAAAAAAAAGAAAGTTAAGCTAGTAATGCCCTCTTCAGAGAGGAAAACCTTCATTTCACTGTAGTATCTTAGAAAATTATACCTAAAGATATATGAAGCTGAGTGCATTTTTTTCTGTGGCCACACACAACTCATTTTTTCAATGTATGACATCTTTTAACTGCAAAAGATTCAGGATAAAAAGACTAGAGAAATACAACACTGCCTGAAACTGAAAAGAAGAATTTAAATTCGGAAAGGGGGAGGAGGAGGAAAAAGAAAAAGAAATCTGATTTTTTGGTTAACTCTGATTTACATTCTGGTTTTGCAGGTGTGACTGGTGAGTGGTCCACAAGGCCCAGCATTCATACCCGTGTTTATTATTCTTTAACAGTATGTACTATGTGTTCCAAGAGATTATTCTTTTTACAGCATTTGGCATGTAATTACTATTTGTCCAGGATACGAGTAATGTGCAAATATCCTGTCTGCAGTGAGTTCACTTGGCTCATATAAGAGGCGTAGAAATAAATATATCTTCTGAGGGTAAGCCATGTTTTTACAGACTAATAGACTATCTGTGTGTGTATAGGAACAAAGTGCAATGTAGATATCTTTTAAAACAAATCCTTGAGAACATTCACAGCTGATTTGACTCAAGTGCTTTTAGCTCATATGGAGCCTATGACAGTGCCATTAAATTAGTGTCGTGTTTGTAGACAAGGAAAGTGCTCCTCTCCCATCATCCGCTTCCTGATGTCTAATTTTTCCTCAGGTATCATGCACTGCCACATTACTTTGACTTTCTGGGTTGCAAATTCAACAAGACAGTATTTAAATTCTGAAATATTTTTTCTTCATGACTCTTTAAAACAGAAATACATAAGCTTTTTTTTTATTATTTGAAATTTTCAGAGATGTTGATAAATCATGACCAAATTAAAAGCAATTTGTGATCACAAATATATTACATTTGAAAATCTTACCCCACTTTTCCGTCAGTCTTAGGTATTTTGAAAATCCACATAACATACTCAGTTGTGGAACTAAGCACCGTACTTTTGCCCTATAATAAAAAGAAAAAAAGCCTTTTTTTTTAAAGCCCACATCATTGCACTTGGATGTGATGTTAAGGACACTCAGAGAGATCAATTTTATAAAAAAGCATCTGCAACATTACTATTGATTATATTCTTCTTGTGTAACAGTATAGTTTTTCCCAGGTCAGAATACAGGATCACTAGGCCAGATGGCACCGTGCGCATTTCTCTGCAAAACAGTGCCTACAGCATTAATGCTAGGAGGCATGAGTCTTGTGGGAGTTCACCTGGTACAGCCAAGCAGGCAAGATCTGTGGTGGTGGAATGCAGAAGGCTGTGGGATGGGATAACCCACCTCAGTATGTTTCTCCCAAAATGATGGGGAGGTGATTGATGCATGGTAAATATGTGTGTGGGCTTGCAGCTCACACATTTGGCATCGATCCATTCTCAGATGCTGCTGTCAGAGAAAATACATGCCATACTTCTAGTGGAGAGCTGGAGTGAGGCCATAGTACCTGGCGTGGGGTTATGCAACCATGAAGGAACCTAGTCATGCAACAGAAAATAAGGCCAAAGCTGCATGTGAGCACGATACTGAAGAGAGAAATTTCTGTGAAGATGTTAATTGAAACACCCAGTTATGATTTCATTGATGATGCTGCAATGAAGAAACAGGCATCTCTGAAGAAATTCTCAGTAGCTCCTTTTGCTTTGGAAGATGGCAGGTTGGCTGACAAGGAATGCAGGCATGCTATGAGATAAATTTAAAAGTAATATTGCCATATCTGAACTTCAGTGTTTTACACAAGTTTGAAAGGAAAAGTCTGATATTGTTATGCAGTGACATTACGTTACTGTGCTAGCTGCTGCCAAGAGGATATCCTAATGTTTTTGTTGAACTATTTTGTTTGTACTACTGTCACTCTTGAGGCTCCTGCGCTGAAAACACGGTAGTAAAGAAAAGAGGCACAGATTTGCGAACAGGTCTATACAGTGGAAACATAAATTAAATTACAGATAACTTCATCATTGATAGTGATTTTTTGTTAGTCTATCTGATTATTTTCCTCTTTACTTGAGAAATTAGGCTGCTAATCAGAAATAGAATTATATTGCAGCAGTTTGGTAGCTGGGACTGCAAAGTTGGATAACAATAATCTTTCTTGCTGTTTGCTTTAGATAAAACGTGAAATAAGAAAACTGAGATGTATAATATGATAATATGGAAAATATGACTATGTAGAAGGTTGCCTACCTGGGAAATTTGGATAGGCACATGCGTTGGATGCTGCTATTATAATTCTGTTTTTCCCTCTTCACCCGTTTCTTGATATTAGTGCTTTCTTTATAATCTCTTTGCGTTATTATAAAAGGATTTTTTAGCAAACTGACATTTCACTATCTTTTCAGTTCTGTATAGCTCTGTTCCAAGGATTCCGGTGTATACCAGGCACAAGAATGCTGAACTCCTTAGAATTCTAGTTTGGCATTTTAACCCAAATATTTTAGAACAGAATTGAGCTTCTTTGCTGCGGGAAATTAAATTTTCTTAAACATATGAACTGTAAGTTTCTTTCTGTTTCTCATGTTAGCTGGATAAGTTACGGCCAAAACTGGGAAAGTAACTTTATTCAGGGAAATTATTAGGATGTAAACATGAATCTATAAAACACAAGCTTAAAAATAAGCATGCAATTATTGAGCTACAGAATCAAAGCCCAAACACTTTATATCATTCAGAAAACACAGTCAGTTCAATGGATATGAGAAAATTCTATCTAGCCAGAGAGAAAAGGTCTCTTAAATTACCGTAGAAATGAAATATTAAAATATGGAAGTCGGTGAGATTTCAAGGGTTAGTGTCTTAGCAACACAAAGTAAAATCTTTATAGAAATGTTCAGTTTTTTAATTCATCTACTATATACTTTAGCATGCTCCATAATCTGCTTTCTAGACCTTCTCCATAATGACTGACAGCTTTATCAGAGCTAATGAAGGACCTCCTCATCGTGCTAGTGCCTATGGCAAAATTCCCATTGTTTTCAGTAAGATCAGAACATTTGCAAACAATTTTACTGCAAATCTTGAACAAGATGAATTCTGCATTGTAAAGCTTTAAATAGTACAGAACTGCCCTCCTTGAAAGAGATGGACTCAACAATTCCGTAAACATTTTTTTTAGTACTATCTAAATGTATTACATAAAAATTGATAGAAAAATCAATAATTTTGGGTGCTGCTGCTGTAAACATTTAGCACCCTCACTCAGACTAAGGAATCACCCTGATCTCAAAAATCTTCTTGCAAATTGTTTAGAAATTGTACTTTGCAAGAATTTTAGAAATTGGTGTGTTTGAGAAGGGACATATAATTTTGAATTTATATTATAGGCCATTTAATATCATCTTGCTGTTTCGCGCTTTGACGAGCTGCATAAGCATATACTCAACCAAATCCTTCATTACAGATATGAAAAATTAACATAACTTTATAGTTTGTTTTAATAACAATTCAAAATTGTGTGTCTACCTCCTGGTTTGAATTAGTCTGGTTCCAACTCCCTTGCATTTGCTTTTTATTACAATCTCTGTTATAACCATTGAAAGTCATCTAATCCAACCTCCTGTTCTGAAGCTTTACCATTGCCATCACCAAACCGCGTCAGACATAGCTTGGTCAAGCCAAATTTTGAAAAGCTTCAAGGATAGGTATTTCACTACATTGAGGGTAACCTGTTTGACGGTGCATTACCAATGCTGTAAAAACTTATCCCTAGTGTTCAATCTGAACCTCACATGCCATAATGTGTGGCTGTTTTCACTAATCGGATCATTTAGCACTAAAAAGAGTTTGGTACTGTCATCTTTGTAAGTGACTTTCAAGTAGTTGTAGGCTGCTGGAACTCCTTAGTTTATTTTTCAGATTAAATAAACCCAGTTTCTTCAACTTCTCACAGTTTATATATTGTAGACCCCTGACCATCTTGGGTAGTCCTTTTACGGACCTTCTCCAGTTTTCCAACACCTTTCCTGAATTGAGAGGATGTGAAGTGAGAAAGCTAGACACAAAATTGCAGGTGCAGCTACAGTCATGCCAAGTAAAGGGGATTAATAACCCTTTGATCTGCTGGCTACGTTTTCTCCTAAGGTTTGCCTTATTTGCGATGCAAGTGCACAGTTGGCTGGTATTCAAGCTGGTGTTTCCCATAACCTTCAGGTCCTTCCTGTCAGAGCTGCTGCTCAGCCTGAATTGATGCATGCGGTTTTTCCAGGTGCAGAATTTTGCACTCACTGAACATCATGAGTTTCTTTTGGAGTAAGTTTAGTTTTCTTTCTGGGCAATAGTTAACAGCTGGCTAAAATTAGCTTTTGAGATGGCTATATTTCTTAAAGGGAATAAGTGGTATATGCCACCTATCACAGGCTAAGTAAGTTTTAATTTAAAGTTCTATTTCATGTGACGTTCTGAAAAGCACTATGGAAGTACAAAATTTAATTTAAAACATATCTCTCTCATAGCCTGTTTTACTAGCAAAACAACTTCCTGAAAGAAAGTAAATCTGGAGACTCAGTCCTCCTGTTCTTATCAGGCAAAATTTTTACAGATCCCAAGTAATACAGATATGCATAGAGCTACGCATATTATGATGAAGCGAGACGAAAATAGCAAATCTTACTTTCTAATCTCTCCTGACAAAGATTCTTATCTTATGAAAAAGGCATGTCTATCTATAAAACAGAGTTAATCTTAATGTCAAAACTGAGTACCTTGAACCTGAGCAAAAACTCAGTCAGATGTGTGGGTACATCAACCTTAAGCTTTTGAGTCATGATTTTGGTTCTGTTAACTTGTGGAGATATAAGGTTTAAGGGTACATCAACCTTAAGCTTTTGAGTCATGTTAACTTGTGGAGATATAAGGTTTAAATCTAGTTCTGTTTGATCCTGATCTCTTCACTAAGTCCAGAGTTTTGATCTATTTTAGAAAAGGTTTATAAAATGTTACAGAGAGATAATGTGAGACTTAGCATAACTAATCATAACTAATGATTTCAAAAGATAGAGTATTCATTAGACAGTGAGTGTGAGAGTAGATTTTTATTTTATTAAGCTTCAGAGCCAATGTAGCTTGTGCATATGAATCTTAAGAATGTATGCATTTCCTACATAACTTAGCCATCAATTTGTAATTGTTTTGTTGTCTCTAAAAATACTGTTAAACTGGACCAGTGTCTCCTTATTTACTGAAGCATTATCTTTCCGGATTCTCATATTATCATATTTTACAATTCTCAAGTTAGTCAGTTGACAGTGTGAAGGATTTACTTTAAAACACCTTTGTAGAGATACTTTTTCTTCTCTTTGCAGACCTTACCCCCAGCTGTCGTATCTGTAGTTTCATGTGTACATGCTACCTACTGCTAAAAATAGAGCTTTATAATTAAGAAACAAGTAGAAAAATAACTCATTTCTGTCCTCAGAATTTAATTCTTCTGCTGGGTTTCTGAGCGCTACCTTAGCCTGACTTTCTCTCCCCATCGTTCTGTGCACCAATAGGGTCGGATAAATCTGAATTCAGGAGCTCTGTAACTCTCCATGGAGGACTGTGGACCAGAAATTAGATGGATGGCCCTGAGTACCAGGCAGCTGACAGCCTCTTTTTCAAGAGTGTGTAAGATAACTTCTTTAGGCTGTAATTTTACTTATCAGCACCTTTTCTTCCCCTCTGCATTTTGTAGATTATTATCATAAGAGAGCAGATAATGGTGCTCTTTTTTTTTTTCCTCTGGTAAGAAAGGGAGCATAATGTATGCTGCTCTTCTACTTCACCTGCAAGTCAAAGGTGTCAGCCAAGGTCTCTCGGAGAAATAGCTCTGGCCTAGAACCTTACACAGGTTTAGACCATCACAGTGAAAGAATTACACTTGCTGTTTGCAGACTACATATGCTTATTAACTACTAAGTTTATAGTTTGTATTGTACTTTTTTTTTCTTTCTGTGGTGATTCTCAGCTGCTGAGTATAGACTTGGTTTTAATCACTACTTATCCATTCTAACGTCTACATTAAAGCTTGAAAGTAAATAACAAGGACTTGATTCTACCTCTGTTTTTGGCATTTGTTGATCAACAAGAGCCAGCCTGGCTCATCTCCACTTGCCTTATTCTGCTATGCAACATCTATAGTGCT
>NW_009220434.1:0-1446 GCF_000690835.1 Fulmarus glacialis | reverse complement strand
AGGAAAGAGCTGTTCCCAGCAGTTTTCCTGAAATTGCAGGAGTGCAGAGGAATGCCTCATCTATTACCTTCAGTGTGCAGAAAGCCACCAGAGACTGGCAAATGAGCAGGATAATGTCTTCACAGCACCGTAGCTTCTGCATCTTTTCCTAAACTAACGGATAACAAACCTTCTGCAAATGTTCCAAACAAAAACAAAATTTGGTCAGCTATCCTGAGGAGGTAAGGTTATTTTTTTTCCCTTATGGTAACAGTTGGATGTGTCGGCTGTGCATTACATAAGAGTGATGTCTGGTATACTCTGGAAAAAAGTGCTGGAGAATACCTCCCCAGTTAGGATGCAATTTTTATTTTATCTACCTACCTGTAAGAGCCCTTGTATGGATGTATTGGTTTATATATGGCTGTTTAGTATGTTTTCATAGTGGAAAAACAACCTTATACTAAAAAAAAAAAAGTGTCTATCCATCGTGGTTGTTTAACTAAACTGATATAGACAAAGTAGTACAACTTTATAGTACAGACTGGCCTGTAGTAAGGGGTGGCAATCATGTAGTTTTTTAAGCAGATGGTATACTACAAACCCCAGTCAACTAGAGGAAAGTTCTAGCTTTGCTTTACTGTCGGACGAAATCTCTAGTACATCTTCTAGCACACAAATGGAGCCATGAACTTTGAAGGAATGATACAGATTTTGCCACTAGCTGCACAGGTTGCAATAGGTGATTTAATTAACTTCTGTCGAGTAAATAATGTGTGTATTCCTAAATGGAGAAAAGGAGATAGATATTGCTAGACGCAGGCTGGAATATTGGACTGACTGAATTTAGGAGGATCGGAAAAACAGATTATTGTGGTAGAAAAATTAAACCCAAAACATTCTACAGGAGTTGAAGGATACTATCGTGAAACTTACTCAGAATCCAGAGAGAATAACGTGAGCGGAGGGAGACGGGGAAAGAAACCAAAGCCTTATAAATTTGAATCTTTTATCATCTGGAATGAGCCTCTTGGCACACACTGTAGAGAAAAGGGAAATGATAACACAAATAGCACAGAAATGGGCCCCATCAGGCCTTGAACGTGCAATTTAGTGTTTTTTTGTAAAAAGCTATCTCCAGTAAGATTAAGACGGTAAGTTTTACAACACGTATGAAAAAAAAAAGGTGGTGATGCAACACAGGTTTATGGTGCCACGACTGGGATGGAGGGGCTGAAATCAAACTTAACTCACGACACCTAGATGGAAGTGCATCTATTACCATGTAAAGGAGGTGAAATTTATACTTAGCTTCCCTTTCCCTCACCGGGGGTGTCTTTTAAGGAGAGACAAGGGTTACAGGAAGGCAACAGGAATAATAAAACCAGCCCGATGAGGGGTTTTCGGGTGATGCCGGGGCTCGGGCCGGCACCCCCCTCAGAGGGGGGCCACACAGACTTTCCCGCC
>NW_009220433.1:0-4658 GCF_000690835.1 Fulmarus glacialis | reverse complement strand
CAGGCGTTGTCCCTGCTGCCCTCCGGTACTAGCGACAGGCTCAAGAACAATGTTATAAAACATATACACAGTGGCAGAGTGGTGCAAAGGAGCAGTAGAGTAACAGTGAAAATTCAAGTAATTTCATGCATGTGAGAGAACAAATGAATATTCATTTGCTGATGATAGATATGTCACAGTTATAATGATTTCTTGGCCAGAAAATGGCTAGTAAGAGCATTACTTTTCTGTAGCATTACTTCAGGTAATATCTATAATGTCTTCAAAAAACGTTTTTATTCCCTAAAGAATTGTTAGCAGTCTTTCATTAAATATGAATTATTTTAAAGGTAATTTATCTTGTGTACCTTGAAAAATACTGTAGAGATTTGATGACACTTTAGGCAAAGACTTGATCCCGCTAAAGTAACTGATTTTTGCCATTTATTTCACTCTAAACAGAATCCTGCCAAAATAGGTCTTCTTGCCATAGACACAGTATGATCTAGTGCAAATTTTACTTGTTTCCGTGATCAATAACCTCCTCCTTGTTATTGTTATTATTAATGTTCAATGCATTTTTAAAATGCAGGAATGAAACTAAAGATCAAACTTTCAAGTAATGAATAAGCAAGGAACAATATCAGTGAGACATCTTACAACAAAATAAAAGATGAGCTAATTAATGTCTGGAGAAAAAAGATAAAATATAATCACTCTTTATTATTTTCTATCCTCTGCAGAAGGTAGTCTTTAATAATCAAGACACCTTTCATACTACTATGCTGCAGCTTAAAATAATTTCCCCAGTTTTTGATTTATGATAGTGAAAATGTGAAGTAAACTGTTTTTTATGAGTATATTACTTTAAATGTTTTGGTGTCCATGCACTGTTTTGACAGATATAAGAAATGCTTAAAAATTACAGAGGGGAAAAATGCAGTTTTCAGAAATGTTAAAGCTTTATTAACTTCAGTTATGACAAGCTTTTTAATAAAGAGATTCCAGGATGGTTTATCTAACATAAAATTTTGGTATTATTTGGAAAATATGTAAACTAAAATATGTCAATGTATTTGATAAAAGCATGCAGATATTTCTGTATCATTATTTGAGGAATTTGAGTGTTTTTGAAAATCTCTTTATGTTCATATGAGGTTTTCTATTTTGCCTTTGACTTCAGTGTGCAAAGGAATTAGAGCCAAGGGAACGGAAGCTTCTAAACATTTGATCTGAAAATTGCAAATATAGTTAACTGCACCTGTATCTGAGTTTTGAAAAGAAAATGGACTTGGTAGCTTCTTTCTAGATTTGCACGTAAGGGCTTAAAAGTTTAATTTTTTGTCATAATCAAGCAATGAAGACAAGCCTTCAAGATAAAAATCTTGATTTTATGAGCTCTGAAAACAAACACATTAATGATTAAAAAAAAGCTAGAGAAGTGCTAATGAATTACATTTTTATGACTATCCTTTAGGAGAAATGCTCTTGTAATTAAATGGAAATGGATGATGATGCATTCTCTTTTACGGGTGTTTTTCTTTGTTTTAAAATCTACTATATTAATATTCTCTGGCATTTTTTTCAAATTTATGGCTTAGTGTTTATAAATCTACCTTTCGCATTAACCAGTAAGAGTTTTTTCAAGAACAAATAGGTAGTCCATATTGTGAGGGATCACAGTAACTATAGCACAAGCCCAATAGTACAGCATATATATACAACTAGTTACTTTGTAGTTTCTGTGTGACTATGCTGTTTTAGAACAGATATTTACTTTGGATTGACTTGAAATTGCACCAAAAGTTCAAAGAGCAGCAGACCTTCTGAGAATTAAAATGAATTAAATAAGATCTTGGTTGAAATTCATATTACAATATACAAGTGGTTTAAAGAATTTGTTTATGCAAAACTTCAGAAGAGAAGCCAAATATTATGTATAAAATTTCAGTTTATAATTTTAGACAAAATAAATGAATGAAGTGTAGGTTCAAATGCAGAATACCTTCATGGTACTCTTTTGTTTAAAATAGGCAAACCTGATTTTCCTTTCTTAGTGCTGAGAATATTTTAAGGAGGAATACGCATGTCAGCATCCATTAAAAATTTAATCTCATACTTTCAGGAAGATTTTCAATTACTGTATATTGTAATTGCTTACTTCACCCCAGATAATTATTATATGACAAAAAATACAGTTAATGTACCATTACTGATAGAAGGGATGTATGATTATATTGTGCCTCATTGCTCTGCCACTATGATATGTACACCATTTTGATGGGTCTTGCCCTTGTCATATCTCCACATACACACTACATTCAAAACAGAGGTTAATCCCAAATCTGAACTTCACGGTCCTGTTCATCACCATGTGTTATTCATTTTCTGAAAGTAAATGTCAGAATTATGAAAAATCTTGGCATGTATTAAGAATCTGCTTAATTACTTATTACCTATGTCCTGCTGGGCATCATTGCATGGACATATGTGGCGTGTGAGAGAGAAGTATTTGTCAGGGCAAGTCTTATTAATGGCAATAGGCAGAACTTTCCACGTTAAAACTTCAACAGTTCATTGCCTTGAGCATCAGCTAATTCATGTTTCTGAATCACAGAATTATACAGAAAAATTTAGCATCTAGTGCTTCTAGTCATGCCTATTTAGCTCAAATTTTGTCTTCTTTAATCAAATGTAAAACTTTCCGTAGGTGTCACTTCTGCCTTTGAATGACCTTGAACTTACTGTTTTATTAGCAGGTTTGCCATAGTTGCACACTGTTGATCATGAAGTATTCAACTCACATTTATAGGGACAACACCGAAGGGGATCTGAGCTGACAGTTTACACAGTAGCATTTCCCTCTGACACATGAAATGATAGAAGTTGGAAAATCATTTGGCCATGCCCTCAGCTTTAAATTCACTCAGTTCCATTCATACCGACTGCACTAGCTGAATCAATGTTAACAGAGAAGCTTTCGTAATAAAATGAACATAATCTTTCTAAAATCAAATGAAAAGCCCTAATAAAGGCTTTATGTATGTATTGTAACCTCTCTTCTCACTTGTGTACGTGCTCTGTCCTTCTGTAAGTATCTAGCTACTGACACATACCTCCATTGCTAATGAGAGGAAGTCTGACCATGCAGACTATGGTGGGAAACCTCTCAGTGGAGAAACAAGAAAGTACGGTTTTCCCACTGGTAAAACAGAGCTTCTGGTTGTCAGAGGCAGCAGAAAGATATCTTACTTTGGTAACTTGTTTGGTCTCTTGTCCCTTTGCTGTCCCGTATTCTCCCAGCAGCAGAGAATTCTGAAGAGGGAGATTCAGGATTTCAGGTACTTTCCTGTTTGCAGATGAATATGAAACAGGATGAGCATATTAACTTTCCACAGCAGTAGAAGACAAAAAAATCCCAAAACACTGACAGATTCCTTTGTGCCCTCTCACCAGTGAAAAGTGTGACAGCAAAGAATTTGCCCTTCTCCCACATACCTGCATTGACGTGTAGGTTTTCTATTGGCCCACTCTTTTGTTGTAAAGGAAAGTTACAAAACATTACTGAAAGTTTTGATGGGGGAATTGACGTGGTAACAGTGCACTGATGACGGACTGAATTAATTTTCCTATGGAAAGCTTGGCAGATGGAAGATACTAATTGTGGAACACTGGGGGAATGGTGCACTATAAAATTTTCCTGGAGACTGCAACCAGTTCCTTTTTTTTTTTTTTTAATTAGTTTGTCCCATGTGTGGGGGAAATCAAAGAAGATACTCCATTTTCAAAAAACTTAACCTTCTCAGCTGTAATCCAGCATGCAACAAAGTATATGTCACACTGAAGTAATTTCTCACACATCTCAATAGCTTGAGTAGCACACAGACAGGTTTGCAGGTTGATAATATGCCTCATTGCCTACAGTGAGCATGGATCTGTCTGTGTGTAAACACAATGTTCTAATTTTGTAAATGGCTTTCTGAAAAAAATGGACCAGTTTCTATGCAAGAGAAGTTGTAATATAATTGCACATGTAAAATGTGCCTAATCATGTTTTCACACTCCATTATCCAGAGCAAAAACATTTCTTTTGTGTCCTTCTCTAGCCTCTCAGCCTACTTGAAATAAAGCAACCTAGAGTAGCTTCTCTTCCTAGTAACATCATTATTTAACAATCTGAGAAATGTTCTTAAAGCTCTCACTCTTTATATACTCTAGCTAGCTGACAGACTACACTGTCAGTGGCAGAGCAAGACTTGTTATGTTTTTATATCCTTGAAAATCAGTTAGCAGACCTTAGCAATTTTTTATTCCTTCTCCAGCAAATCATCACTACACTGGACTCCAAATGCTGTTTGGAGCAGAGGCTCACCCTATGTGGTGTTGCATTCCCCCTGCCCCTCTCCTGGGCCACTCTATGATCTCCCGTTAAACTTTGGCCTTTGTGTAATGAGTCAGGCAGTGAAGCGTCCCTTAACTGTACCAAGAACTCTTGCATGGCTGAGGAATGTACTGACCGTACCAGGAACTCCTGCTGCCTGGCCCAGGTGGGGAACGAGAGCAGGGATAATTCGGCATCCCCTAACACACTTATCTGAGCCATAATTCAAATGGAACAGTACCATTGTTACTGAGATCTTGAGATTTTTCATGGATGTCCTGGTTCCGGCTGGGACAGA
>NW_009220432.1:0-417 GCF_000690835.1 Fulmarus glacialis | reverse complement strand
GACAGTGACACTGGTGGCACTGGTGATGGAGGTGGTGGTGACATTGGTGGCGGTGGTGGCTGTGGGGACAGCGACACTGGTGGCACTGGTGGTGACGGCAGTGGTGGCAATGGGGACAGTGGCTGTGGCAGTGGTGGCCGTGGTGACACTGAGAGTGGTGGCCATGGCAGCGGTGGCAGTGGCGATGGCGGTGGTGGTGACAGCGGTGGCCGTGGTGACAGCAGTGATGGTGGTGACAGTGGCAGTGGTGACAGCGGCAGCAGTGACACTGGTGGCCATGGTGATGGTGGCGAGAGTGGTGGCCATGGGGATGGTGACAGTGGGGACAGTGGTGGCAGCGGGGACGGTGGCAGTGGTGGTGACAGTGGCCATGGTGGCACTGGTGACAGTGGATGGTGACAGCGGGGGCGGCACGTG
>NW_009220431.1:3831-4871 GCF_000690835.1 Fulmarus glacialis | reverse complement strand
GGGGCTGCTGTGGGAAGTGTGAGTCTATTTAGGAAGGAACGTAAGTTGAACTTTAACAGAAATGGCAGACAGTCCAGTTGAACGGGTTCCTGCAACATCAAAAAGGTTTTATATCGCCCCTGGCTTTGCCTCGAAACTATAAATTTACTATCCTTTAAAATTCACTGCATACATTTTACATTTCGGTGAAAATCGGGATATATATGTACTTTTTTTTTTTAATTCCCCCATATCGGGCGGGAGGAACAGGATTCAGAAAAAAAGTGGAGCCCAACTTAGCGCAGATTCAAGTATTTATTTGCCTATTGCGAATAAATACGATCTGTAACATGCACCAGAAGGGCTGAATCTCCGCTGTAAATAGACTTATATTATAGTGACTGCACATTTCTTCTTCCATCTCTTTAAAAAAAAAAAAAAAGTATTAGAAAAGCCTCTATTTCCTCATTATTTGTTAAAAAAAAGAAAAGAAAAAAAACTACAAGAACAAAAACACCAAAGGCAATAATTCCTCGTATTAGGAATGTATAATTAAATGTAAAAAAAAAAAAAACTTTTTTTTTAAAAAAAAAGGAAATATGTTTTTTTCTTCTTCTTCGCCTCTAGCGTTGCTTCATCTCACTTCCTTGCTCCAGCTCAGCAGAGTCTACTTTCCGCATCTTCCTCCGCTGGAGTTAATTGAAGTTATGCCTCTTCCTTGCTAAACTTTTTCCCCCCTCTCCCTCTCCCCAAACTCTGCCTCTGCCAGCCCCCCTCTTCTGATTACATCTAGTAATTCTCCACTGAATGAACGTCATTTACAATAGTAGGGGAGCTCTCGAGCTGGCTGCCAGCTTCACGCTCCATTTGGTCCTGCATTCTCCCTTTAAAGTAGTCGTGTAATATTAATAGTCATGAATATCAATTATTATGAGGCGGTGTAGAGAAGGAAAGGGAGGAAGGGGCAGCGGAGCAGTCTGAGCCTAGCCTTGGGTTGAAGAGGATTGTATTTGGGAGCTCAAAGGAAAAAAAAAAAAAAAAAAAAAGAAAAAAAAAAAAAA
>NW_009220431.1:3160-3776 GCF_000690835.1 Fulmarus glacialis | reverse complement strand
TTTTTTTTTTTCCTTTTTTTTTTTTTTTTTTTTTTTTTTGATGGATAGACTTCGAAATATCTCAAGCTGTTCTCCTGTGTCCAACACGTCCCTTTGCAGATCTCCTTGATATTTTTCCCTCCAATTATTAGTATTATCACCATTATTTTATTTTTAGCTATTACAAGACTTTTTTTATTTCCAGATGTTAGTCCACACCTATTCCGCCATGGTGAGTTTGGATCCATGTTGTACTAGAATTGCATGTTCTCTCTCTCTCTCGATCTGTTGTCTCTCTCTCTCCCTCTCTCTCTCTTTTTAAACGCCTTTGGCTTGGTAATTTAGCACAATAATTGGAGGAGGCTTGCAGCTGCTTCTCCCTTTTTGCATTGTGTGTTCTCGATTTGAGCTAGGGGAGTTTGGGGGGGGAGAGCAGGGGAAAAAAATAAACTTTTTTCCCTTTTGTTTTTTTTTAAAAAACATGTGTGCCATTGCTTGTGGGGGTTTCAGCTCCACTTTGTGGAATAGATATTTTTCTTGTTTGCTTTAGCCTCGCAGCTTCAGCGCGATGGAGTTGGACAAAACTCCTCTCCCACCTTTTCTCTGAAGCCTCCACACACTCGACCCCCTCCCGTCC
>NW_009220431.1:2460-2989 GCF_000690835.1 Fulmarus glacialis | reverse complement strand
ACTTTCTTTATACAAAGAGCCCCCGTGATTTTTGTTTTGGTTTTTTTTCAAGTCCTTTCTCGGACAACTTCTTACCTCGGAGTCGTCCGAGAAGTGCAACTTTCCTTTTGCTCTTTTCCACGTGAAGATGGGTTGGTGATTTTGAGTTTCAGGACTTCAGCAGAGGGAATAAACAGATGTTTGGAAACTTTAGGCAGGACAAGGGGTGGGTTGTTTGGAGCCATGGGTGGTTTTGGGGGTTCTTTTTTTTTGTTGTTTTATTATTTTTTAACTTTTGGTTTTATGTGGGGGGGCTGCGGGAGGGGGAATCGCATTACTGGACTGAAGTCACAGATCATACACGCATATGGAGCACCAGTCCTACATTTTTAATTATGACATTTAGCATATCTCCCTCACTCACCCACCCCACCCCACCCCTTCCCCCTTCTCGATAGTTATTTGGAATAGACACAATCCGGGTGCGAAACGCTGGAACATTTCTAACCAGCGGCGGGGGAGGGGGGGAAAGCTTGACACTTAGGTTACT
>NW_009220431.1:870-2360 GCF_000690835.1 Fulmarus glacialis | reverse complement strand
GTTTTCATTTCATTCCGCTTGTAGGACCGGCATGATGGAGTGCCCAGCCACAGTTCCAGGCTGTCCCAGCTGGGATCCGTCTCCCAGGGACCCTACTCCAGCGCTCCTCCGCTCTCTCACACCCCATCCTCGGATTTCCAGCCGCCTTATTTCCCACCCCCCTACCAGCCTCTTCCTTACCACCAAAGCCAGGACCCTTACTCCCATGTCAATGACCCCTACTCCCTAAACCCCTTGCATCAACCCCAGCAGCATCCCTGGGGACAGAGGCAGAGGCAAGAGGTGGGATCAGAAACCGGGTCACTGCTGCCACAGCCTCGGGCCGCCCTGCCCCAGCTCTCGGGACTGGACCCCAGGCGGGACTACCACTCAGTAAGGAGGCCAGATGTCCTTCTACACTCAGCTCACCATGGCCTTGACTCCGGCATGGGGGACAGCCTTTCTCTGCATGGCATCGGACACCCAGGGATGGAGGAGGTCCAGGTAAGGCATGGCGTTTCATTCTCCTGGGCAATGCAGATGCCTTCCAGGCTTGAACCCCCATCCCTCGGCTAGAAAGGATCAGTGAGGGGTTTACAGCAATATTGGTGTGGGTTACCATCCTCTTTCTGCACTGGAATTATAATTGTGATACTCCCCCACGTTCACGTTTTCTTTTTTTTTTTTAAAAAGAAATAATTTATATCATCGCTGTCACACACAGGCTCTGCTTGGTAAACCCTCCCCTACATGGCAAGCCAGCAGAGAGCAGGGGGAAGGCAGGCAAGCTGCTCTAAATATTCCACGTGTTTCAAAAGCTGCCAGAGTTTAAGCCTGGCTCTTCAAATTCTAGTTATTTCCCATGCAATCTCAGTTCTCCCCCCCAACCAATTTCCTGCAGTTCAGGGATTTTGATGAAACCGTCAAATTACTACATTTTTCATCCAGGAGGGAGGGAAAATATAAACAAAACCCAAACCCAAACCAATAACCGGTGATCAGGAACAAGCCACCACCCCACCCACCCCCCTTTTTTTTTTAAGTATAGTTGGTAGGGTAGCACTGATTTTACTTAGTTTTATTCCCTCTTTTGGGTAACAAAGGAGTTTCACTGGGCTCAAAGCACAGTATTTCCCAGCCTTCTCCCATCCCACGCGAAACTCATCATCACGTGTTATTTCCTAAAAAACAGAAAGGCCCTTAACAGCTTCGGTGCTGGGGTGGTTTGCACCTTGCTGGAGCAGGGCATGGGCAACCGGTGGGGACCCCCAAGCCGGAGGCTGGCGCCTCCAGGGGCCAGGTCTTAAATTAGGGTTTACTAGTCGGGATTTGGGAGTTCCCCTCCATTCCTTTTTTTTCCCAGAGTTATATATCATATATATCATTTATATACATTTTTACATGTGTGTGTATATATATATTTAGACCTGGGATAAGTAAAGATATGGACCATTGGATGAGATACGGACTTCAAAGTTACAGAAAGGGAAAAAGAAAGAAGAAAAGAGGAG
>NW_009220431.1:392-837 GCF_000690835.1 Fulmarus glacialis | reverse complement strand
AACGTTGTAGGAATCAGTGACAGAGAAGCGGAGGGGCTGTTTGCGTTGGCTGGAGGCTTAGGGCTTCACGGGAAAACCTCCGAGCTTCGCTGGGGAGAGTTGCTTTAGAAATAGAAAGGTGTTGGTTTTTTTTTTTTTTTTTTCTGGTTGGATTTGCTCCTGCCTCCGAGCTCAGTGGCCGTCGGGTCGCTGGTTTCTGCGGGTTTCCAAGCTGGTTTTGAGACCTGGGGGCAGCCCCTGACCCCCACGGGCGCGATGCGCAGGTCTCGTCTCGCATTCCTGGCTCAGACCAGCTGGCTTGCAGGTCAAGGCGAGTTTTACCTCTGTGAATGCAGAAAGGGGATCGCTCTCCTCCTTTCTTTCTACAACCGATAGACGTTAAGTTCTGTTAGTGCTTTGATATTTAACACTTTCCCCAAAGAAAAGCCGGTAGTTGTGGTATTGT
>NW_009220431.1:0-324 GCF_000690835.1 Fulmarus glacialis | reverse complement strand
AAGAAAAATGAAAATATAAAAGGGAGAAAGAGCGAAAGGAGGGGGAAGAAAAAGAAGAAAAGATGAAGAGAGAAAGAAGAGAGGGAAAGGAGGAAAAAAGATAAGGGAGAGAGAAAGAAGGAAAGAATAAAAGGGCGGGAGAGAGAGAGTGAATGAGAGAAAGAGCGAGAATGAGAGAATGAGAGAAAGAGTGAGAGAAAACGTGAGAGGATGAGAGAAAGAAGAGGAAGAAAGGAAAAGTCCTGCTCAGCTCAAATAAAGCAGCTCTCCCTCCTTTTTCCAACAAAACATCCCTTCCGCGGGCAGGGCACAGCAGTCGCGGAA
>NW_009220430.1:0-1993 GCF_000690835.1 Fulmarus glacialis | reverse complement strand
TGCTGCTGGGGCTGGCGGTGGCCGGGCTCCTGGCGCACTTCCTGCTGCCCCGCTCCTCCCCATGGACGGCAGCGCTGGCACGGCCCCTCCAGCTGCTCAGCGCCTGGTGAGCGGGGCTGCGGCTCTCCCAAAACCACTGCTCGCCCTCGGCGGAGGGGAGGGACTCGTGTGGCATGGTTGGTGACTATCTCCCCAGCTCTGTGCCTACCTTTGAAGGGAGGCGGATGCTGGCACTCCTCTGCTTGCGAAGCTTCGCTCTTCAGAGGCAATTTCCTTTACAGAAAGCAAATACTGCCAGCCTCTGCCCGTGCCGATGGGCTTCACCGCCGGGTTTTGTAGCGCTGTTTGCTCTAAAAACCTCTAATGCCTTTGGCTTTTACCTTGTGGAGCACGGGTTGACCTGTACGCTGTCATCACTCCTCCTTACTGCTATAATGATCTATGTTGAAGGATCACACCATGGATATACAAAAAATAAATTCCTTTTCTCAGTAGAAATCACCTGTGATTGTCAAAGATGCTTCGGAACTGGGTGTGAGAACATCTGAGGGTTAGGGGACTGGGTTGCATGGGAGAAGCTGCCGCCATTAAAACTAACTTGAAAGGATGGGTAAACTTGTCTAAAACTTTACCCAAATTTTGGGAAAAAAAGCCTGACTCTAGTCCAAATGCTAATGTCTGTGTTTGGCATTGACTTGAATGATCTTGACTTAGCTTATCACTGACCCACCAGTAGAACTTTGCCCTCTCTCTGGATTTCAACCTCTGCTGCAAACTCGGGGTTCGCAGGTAACTAAAGCAGGCATCAAGCAGGCAGCTCCTTGCTAAGCTGTACGTGGCTATAAAAAAAGCAACATATTTTGTGAGAAAGACAACTGTTCCACAATTGCACCCCTGGGTGTATGGGTGCCCAAGCCCTTCCTTGCTCCCTGCCAAGGAAAGACCCAACCAACCTTTCTTTTTTTAATAACTGGTGAAGGTTCCTGTGGTGCTGGGGCAAAAAATAACCAGTCTCCCACTGGGCTGCTCTAAGTGCTTCCCCCAGCACGAGCAATGCTTTGGGAGAATCGGGTATCGGTGAGCGCTGAGGAATGACTCCATGCCGGGTGTAGGGGCTTCAGCTGGTCCCCGGCCCCCAGGGACGCCCACCCGTCCTGGGGAGGGGAAGGGCTGGTGAAGGTTCCTGTGGTGCTGGGGCAAAAAATAACCAGTCTCCCACTGGGCTGCTCTA
The DNA here is from genome assembly GCF_000690835.1 of Fulmarus glacialis. Classification (NCBI taxonomy): domain Eukaryota; kingdom Metazoa; phylum Chordata; class Aves; order Procellariiformes; family Procellariidae; genus Fulmarus; species Fulmarus glacialis. The sequence continues at coordinate 762 of NW_009220430.1, read as the reverse complement.
AGTGCTTCCCCCAGCACGAGCAATGCTTTGGGAGAATCGGGTATCGGTGAGCGCTGAGGAATGACTCCATGCCGGGTGTAGGGGCTTCAGCTGGTCCCCGGCCCCCAGGGACGCCCACCCGTCCTGGGGAGGGGAAGGGGCAGGCACAGCCGGAGCACGTGCCTCCCTGCCACGAGTGACTCTCACCGCCGCACCAGAGGTTTAAATTTAGCTTTTATTACAGTGCACATTATTTTATAGATCTATATATAGAGATGTACTTGAAAAATCAAATGAAATGTATCCAATAATAAAAAATACAGCACATTAAAGTAGTATAACGCATTCCAGTGTATAGCTGAAGAGACATTGGGATTTACACTAATCCCTACTATTTTTGAACTGGGCTACTTTTTTTTTTTTTCCTTCCCCCCAAAAATTCACACCAATCAGTAACTGAAATAGTTATTTAAAAAGATGGTTTCTGCACTCAATCTCAAGGCATGAAGACACTGGAGACTTCACCGTGAGTTAAGGGGCTGTGTTCAATGCTGGCAGGCACAGTGTGGTGTATTTTTTTTTCATACGACAGGAGTCAACGGGAGGCTTTTCTAAATAAGCACCCCAGGATCTGGCTTGCGAAAGAGGGCATGATGCTGTGTTTTTTTTTTTTTTTTTTTCCCCTGCCATACTCATCGCTCCAACCCCTTCGGATTCATTCCTCCTCCGCCAAAGGAGCGTCAGTCTTCACCCTCGCTTAATCCTCAGCTGTGGCCAGGACCA
>NW_009220429.1:0-28211 GCF_000690835.1 Fulmarus glacialis | reverse complement strand
TGTGTGCCGTTCTGGGCCCCATAACTTAAAAAAGGATGTTAAGGTGCTTGAACGCATCCCAAGGAGGGCACCAAAGCTGGTGAAGGGGCTGGAAGGCATGTCCCCTGAGGAGCGGCTGAGGACTCTGGGGTTGACTGGTTTGGGGAGCGAGGAGGCTGAGGGGCGACCTCACCGCTCTCTGCAGCTTCCTGAGGAGGGCAAGTGGAGGATTAGAGAGGCATTTGGACAACACCTTTAATACCATGCTTTAACTTTTGGTCAGCCCTGAACTAGTCAGGCAGTTGGACTAGATGGTCATTTTAGGACCCTTCCACCTGAACTATTCTATTCTGTTCTGTTCTGTTCTGTTCTATTTTTCTTCCTGAATCAAGACATGATCCTGAACTAAAAGGTTGCAAAAACTTTGAGGTGAGCGATACCTGTTCATTTCCCCGTGGATTGGCAGTTGGACTAGATGATAATTGTAGGTCCCTTCCAGCTGAACTATCCTATTCTGTTCTATTCCATTCTATTCTTTTCTATTCTATTCTATTCTTCTATTGTATGACTCTTATTTAGCATAGGAAAAAGTAGTCATCTCTTTCGGTCTTCTCTTTGTTGTAAGTCAGTTTTTGTGACTTCTGATTTACATTCTTTGTTTGGTACTTTGTTTTCTGGTTGGCACAAAACCCAAATACTGCAAAATTGGAAGTCACAAGGAAGCAATTCTAAAATTTACTTAGGCTCTTCTAGGTTTTGGACTGAAAGCCTGCATCAGTTCTTGTTTTATTTCAACATTCATGTGCCTTTGTTAAGGAATAAAAGGCCTTTTACCACTTGCCTTTTGAATATCTCTTTCAAGCTTTGCATTTTGTTGACCTCAGTTAAGCAGATTAGTGGGGAAAAAACATTCAGGCAAATTAAAACCCCAACCAAACAGGTATATGGAACAATTAATTATAACACAAAGAAACTCTGGTTTTATGCACTCCACTGTATATAAGTTATAGATATATATTAACGAAATACAAGGACTTAATGCTTTCTCTTTAAAAAGTATCGTGTGATGTGCACTTAAAAGATATGACTTACAGTTATGTAACACCTGTATTGTACAATGTTATTTTCAACTAGCTTAACATATCAAACATTACAGTACTCTCCCTTTTAGTGTGAAACACCAAGCATTTTTTAATGTTAAACTCTCCTAACTGATGTCTTGAACAGCAGGTGATCAATCAGATAAATTAATATAACTTCAGATAGTAATGGGCTGATTTCATTCACCAGCCCAATCGTATTCAATTTTACTGCTATAGCATTCTTTAACGACCTTTATTTCATCTAGACGGTATAGCAGATACTTGCTCTGATACTCAAGTGGAATTATGTACACAGACTTCTCATGGCCTGCATGAAATACTAAGGAGTCAAAGAGATTTATTGTCCAAAAGTAGTTCTGGAATAAGGATCCTTTTGCAGGACTGGAGTTTATTAGATAGATTTGCCATTTGTAGGAAATACATACTGTATAATAAGCTAGTGGCATTTTAATCAGAAGGCCCAAAACATGAAATTTTGATGCATTTGTGTTGTACTTAAATTTAATCCAGGTTGGATCTAGTCTCACAAAAGAGCTGCAAGCCTAAGACAATTCCTTTCTTAAAAATATTTTTAATTTTATTTTGTTAGATGTCACCTCTGTACGTTTTGTGTAGTTTGATTCCCCTTCATTCTAACTGTCTGCTTAAATAGCACTAGTTAGAATGAAAGGTCTTATACAAAGTGAATATTCAGAGTAGTGCTTATGGCTTGACATGAGAGATTTCTTCTGGCAAATGTTAATTGCTGTGCAAACTGCTTCAAATAAACTCAAATACAGTGAAGTGTTGCAAATTGATGGCCCTACTATGAAGGCCCTGAAATGCTTCAGTATGTAGACATGTACAAATTGCATCTCCAATTACGTTGAACATCTGCTTAGATTTAAATGTTTGGAAAAAATACTCTTCCGTCATGAGAGATTACTGTCAATTCTGCTTTTATTGCTATCAAATCCTAGTATTAACTTACGTAATATTAAATAACAGGTACCGCTGTTGAGGTAGAAGAAACCCTCAACAAAAAGTTGAGGAGTTATGTTGGGTATAACTTCCAAAATAGCTCAGAATATTTGAAGATGTGAATTTACCCATGTGAACTATTTCATGCCTTTGTTCATGCAAACTGGTGTAAGATTTTAAGCGGAAAAATCAGGCCTTAATATTTTCCTCTTTTTTTTTTTTTTCCCCTTGGTCCCTCATGGCTTCCATAACAACTCGTCTCAGCAACTATGTGCTCTGATCAACTGATCTTTAAAAGGTATGAAGCTGTTTTTCTGGAGAACATGTGAGAGTTTCTGTCTCTGTATAGACACTGTGAACTCTCCTGATTTCTGGTAATGATTGTGCTGGAAACAGAGATGAAGAAAGCATGTCTTAAGGGACTGATAGGGTGCTTATTGAATGTGTAGCTTCCTGAATATAAGTTTTTAGAGACAACCTTCATGGTAATTCCACATGGAATTGCTAGTCCTTCAGTTTGTTGAGGCTTAGCTGTGGTACCTGCCTTCTGAGGTGTCCATGCTATAGCAATCTGACAGGGCAAAACAAAGTTCAGGCTTCGTATGTGCCAGGTCTGACCACAAATGGGAACATAATGTGGAAGATCGATGCCGAAATGCAAATTTAATGCTTTATCAGGTTCTCTGTGTTTTTAGGGGTATATTTAGAACTTTCTAATTTTCTAACATTTAAGGAGCGCTTAAGGAAATGAACAGTGCTTTCCTGAGATTGGTTTCCATTAAGTAGCTGATGTGTATTTTCCAACTGAATGAGATTTCATTGTGGGAACATCAATAAAATGAAAAACATCAATAAAATAAATACTATAATAGCCAGTGATGTTACTGCAGACTATTGTTAAGTCTGTACATTGGCACTCAAAACTGCGATATTTCTGTTGTGTTTTATAAATTTAGATCCTGTATTTTCATTGTTAAGGTTAATGGCATAGGATCATTAACTTCAAAGCAAGAGAAGTCTGGAAGCACTGCAAAGTTCATAGGAAGCGTTGTATTTAAAAACCTCTATTGGTTTTTGCTCACAGTTATATATACAGTATTCAAATACTAATTGCTTCTTACATTAAATTCTCACAGAGCTTCTAATGCATATTATTGACTGAGTAACTGTGAAATGTACTATTTTCAAAACTATGTTTTGGGTTTTTTTAACGAGGGCAGTTTCTGAAAGAAATCACCTCTTTTGTGCGTACACTCATAGCTCTGAAATACCTGCCTGGCTTTAGATTTCTTTTTGTCTTGCTGCAACTGGGAGAGAAATTTTATGGTTGGGTAATAAAACTCATGAAATTAAATGTTAATAATGGAAAAGTGGATAAAAATAGTTATGTACTGAACTGCTAGAAAGGAGCGGAAGATACTGATACAAAGCGTGAACTTATTGTCCACCTAAGTATGCTTCTCCATACCCGTCTTGCAAGTAGCACTCTTGAATCCCAACTCCTTGGTGTACGCATGGTTAGGAGTTCTCTATCTTTGTTACAAAGGCCAATGTTAATGGGGCAGAGTATAAATCAGAAAAGATCTCCATGTGCCAGAGTTTCTGTTGATGAAAGTTCCTTTGACTGCCCAGGACGTAAAGCACTGAGGAAGAAGAACCCAACACTCAAACTGAACAGCATGGATACTGTCTACCAGTGTAGTCTGCCTGTGTTTCTCCACACCACTCCTTTGACTTAAGTCAAAAAGCTGTAGTTCAAACCACAGTCACAGTTCCCTTTCTAAAGGGCTACAAAGATCAGTGCAAGAGTATGCAGGAATAAACTGTTTATGAGGAGAGGTGTAGCGAATCTCTGCCTGCAGCAGGCAAAGGGTCTGCAGGGAGATACTCCCATCTGGATGTACTTTACCACGCTAAGCAGGTGCCAATGTTAAGTGGCATTCCTCTGTGGATGAGCAAGTTTTGCAGTCCTGGGAAGGGGTAAGTACTCTGAGCTGACAGACTAGCTCTTACAAAACAATGAATGATGTATAAATAAACCGCAACACTTACACGGCAGGTGAAAGATGGATGGAGTACTTAAAAGAAGGCTCTTGGGAACTCAGTGTGGCGTGCAAGATTGGAAAACCTATACTGATTATGTACTTTGTACTGGGAGAAACAGGTGAGGTCCCCAAGGACTGTCAGAAACCAAGTGATATATTAGCATGATGGTACAATGCTGTTGTTAATTGTTTCTTTGCTTGCTATTAGCCCAGCAGTAAGTTTGTGAATATTTGAGGCTTCCTGACTATTGAGATTTCTTTTCCTTCTATAAATGTATTCTTGCCATAACATGCATGCCTATCTGACAAAACACATGATTTCTATAACAGAAGTATGAGAAGTGTTCTTACTATTCAATGTTGTTAAAGATAGCACATTTTGAAATAACAGTTCTTCTATGTGTTGGACAAACACCTCAGTACATTTTTCAGTCCACAGTTGCAACTGCGTGTGACTTATTTCTATACCACATGGCAAAAAGGTACTTCTGAAAAATCTCAGTTTTACAAAGCCCCACAGAAACCATCAGAATTTTCTCTTTATCATCGCCAGCTCCGTAGGCAACTGTGGATATGACCCCTGAATATAGTGAGCATATAAAATATCTCCACAATTGTTATGAGAACAATGGCAGTGGAAAGGCTCTCAGTATTTCCTCCCCACCAGTCTCCTACTTATGGTACACAGTGCTTGAAGGCGTGGCGGTCCTGGCTTATTACCACTGCAGGAATACACTTACATTCATTTGAATTTACAAGTTAGTTTCCACAAAGGAAAACATCTGGAAACTTATTTTGTTTTTGTTTAATATGAGAGATAAATCACAATGAAATAAAATAAAATGAAAGCCTTTCACATGGCGTTCTTGACACCAAAATAATATAACCCATGTACAATCCAGGACACTTCTCTACGTTTTTACATTTCACTTGCATTTTTAAAAAATATTTGTAGTTAGGTTTGTCCATGCTTTTTGATCAGAGAAACTGCAAACATAATATTTAAATGCTGGATATAGTATTTGTAATAATCTAAAGTAGGAAAAATATTATTGAAAACCAGTGATTTGTAACACCATTGCTAGCAGTAAATTACTGGCAATTCTGACTGAAAGAAGCAAAACCAGTCAGTATTTCAGCCTGTTGCAGTAATAAAATCAATCTGTTTCTATAGCGCCTTCCAGGTGACCAGTGTGGAGTTATCAGTGTTACACATGAAAGGTATGCTGCAGCTGGAGACAGGCTCTTTGATCCCAGAGCCAGTGCTTTGAATACAGCCACACCCCATCTTGCTATCAGGATGAGCCAGGTCTCATATCCAAATAGCAGTACAGCCAACCATCTTTGCTTAAATATTTCTGTGAATTTAGGATTTACACATTCAAAACTACCAGAAATGTGGTTTTACAATCATATTTCAGTTCTCAGGAAAAAAACACATCTGAAAAGTATATGTCTTTTTTAACCAATAAGGACAGATTCTCTCCTCTGCCACGTTTCCATTTTGATGGTGCAAGAGGTCATCAGGGAGCTATACTTGGGCACCTGAGGGAAGGGGCCTGATTTTTGAGCACCTGGAAGGCCCCCTGAAGTCACGGTCAGGTCTGCAACCTTGAAAATCAGAGAGTTTATGCAGTTAATTAGAGGCTTGTGTCCTTGCATTTTTGTATGTTTTGGCATGAGTTATAAATCTTTGTTCTCTTAATCTTCTTGCTATTCGTTATAAATATTAATTAAACCATATGCTAATAACTCTCTCTGAAATATTTGTTTCTCCACAAGAGTTAAAAACCTGATTCTTTACTGGAATATGGTCTGCTCTTAGAAGAAAAGTACCTTCTTTTACTCTCATTATTTTCCAATGCATCTGATGAAAACATTTGAGATTTATATAGACGTATTTAACAGCTGTCTCATATTTACCTAGACTGTGAGGTATAAATTGAATTTAGTACTTTTTCTCAAGAATAAGTATGTGTTTGGCGATTAGACAATGGCAAAGGTGTTTCTGCTCTGTCACAAATGGTTTTCATTGTTTAATATTTTTTGGATTATTTAATGTCTCTTTCTTTTGTGCATTATACTGTGGCTGATTTAGCAGTAAGGACTTCTTCATTTTTATTTTGTAGCGGTAGGTGCTAAGGGAGGTAAAACATTAATAAGAGAACTACTCTAAGTGTCAGGGTCATATCTTACTTCAGTTATTGAATTTGAAAGATGATTTAGGAAATTGAATTACTAAAAACATTATTGCCCGGTTCATGTTGGCCACAAAAACAATTTGCTGAGTAGATTCTCAGGGAAGAAGAGGGTGAGGCCAGAACTTGAAGAACAGACTTTCATAGGGTGCCTGAGAGGAGCTCACTGTGGTGGATATATTCTGTGCCAGTATTATGAACTACTAAAAGAATCCTGGAAACTTATCCAGGAAACCTGGTGAGGTTTTATCATCTTTATGCTCATTTCTGAACTGCTTTTAGTCTAATGTGCAGGTTTCATAATTTAAGATTTTTGGTATTTCAGTTAATGGATAATAAGAAGTAGGATTTCCATTGGGTTACTTACACAGAGCTTTGAAAGAGGAAGAACCTCTATGGAAGGGGTTGTCTAGAACCATAGTAGAAGTAGATTGCTCATGTAGGAAATTAATGAGTGTGGTTACTCATACAGGAGTTGAGGAAAAGCTGACAAATGAGGGCTCTCACCATTTAAAGACATCTGCTAATGATGTCAGTCATACAAAAGGTGTAAGGGACAAAAATGAAATGTACAGCAAAACTGAAGGAAGGACAGCTGAGAAATTCTGGAAAGCTAATACAGTGTCAAACTTAAGAGTTAAATAGAAAACGACATGGCCAACTCCCTGCTTCCCCAAATGCATACAGAACCTATACATATCTGTATACCAACTTGAGATGTGTAAGAGAAAAAATAGGTGACTTGAAATTCTTGGCAAAGAAAAAGGATCTTGACATAGTAGCCATTACAGAAGAATGTTGGAATGACAAAAATCAACAGGAGAGTGTAATACCTGGCTATAAACTGAACAGGAAGGACAGATTAGGTCATAGAGCTGGGGGAGCAGTATTAGGGCTATACTGTTGAGCCTTCTGATCAGGAAACGGATATTGAGTCCAAAACGTTGAAGGAGATCAAAGAATCAACAAAGCCTAATGAGGTAGTAATAACGGGTGACTTCAACTACCTTCAGCTGGTCAAATGTCACAGTGGGATAGAGCATAAGGGAAGCAATTTCTCATCACTCCGAGTGATTGCCTTTTTGGAACATTTAGTTCTAGAGCACGCAAATGGAATGGCAATTCTTGACTTAAGTGATGTACAGGAATGGAGGTAAGAAAATCTGAAGACCTGTATCAGAGCAGGCCTTTTTGGGTTAAAGTCATGGCCACTGTAAAGCTTAAATTCAACATTGAAGAGCCAATAGCTAGTTTATAGAACCGCTATTAGACTGGAGGATGTAAAAATTCTTCAGGCAAAAGATACTAAATAAAAAATAAGGAAATTAAATCTTAAGAATCAACATGGAATCCACTTGAGGTGTGCTGTAGTAGAACAAGAGACACAGCAGCCAAGTAGAAAAGCAAAAAGTATTTGAATATGGTTACATGGATCAGGATTTTTTTGAACCAAAGATATATGCTTCAGGCATCAAAACCGGAGGGATGTCAATAAAAAGTAATTTTGTCCACAGCATGTGTGTAGAAAGCTGTGAAGCTGTGGCATAAGAAGGTCTTTGTCAAAGCCATCACCTCACATCCACAAAAAAAGAAAAAGTTTACCAGAGCAAACAATCTGTAAGACACAGGCCTAGCAGAAAGTAGAAATGGAGAATAAGGACATTCCAGTGAACTGTGGTTTTCTTTTGTTGTATTCATTTAGTATGACAGATGTGGTGCTAGGGACTCGCAGCATTTAGTGTGTCAGAATAAGGGACTAAGAGTAAAGAGGTAAATTGACAGGCAACCAGAACCAAAAAAACCCCAGATTTCTCTCATTCAAAAATTTGTAAAGAACATTACTTTTGTTTAAATTAAGTACTCTTCCAGCATGAAATGGTGAGATACTTCAAATATGAGAGGTAGATGCAGGTAAAGTGGAGATAGATGTGATTCACTAATACAATACTTACATGCTTCATACAGTAGAAAGATGATATTACCTTCTCCAGGTGAGCCCTATATATTAGAAGCTGTGTTTGGAAAGAAGAATAATAAAGTTATTGCTGATAAAAGACAACTTTCATTGGCAACAGGAACATGCTGATATACAAAACATTCTGCTGCGTAACATCGTTCTAGAAATATGAGACCAAGCGGAACCAGGCATCAGATAGGATATGTTTAATATCCTTTTCAAATTTCAAATGAGTTAACATCTTTTGGAAAAGGTGCTTTTAGGATGTGGGATGTGATTCCAATGTGGCATTGTGTTCACAACATGCGCTGTTAGTTCTTTAGGGGGTGATTATGGCCATAGCTCTATGTTCAGCATGTACAGGAAAAACAGTATTATTATTTTCTTGTGGTTTGGAGGCACTAGTAGTAATTACATTTACCAACAGCCAGCTATCTTGTGGCTACAAAAATACGGAGAAAATGGTTACATCATTTCCTTTCTGGCCCTGAAATTCCTTTTCACTAAACTCTAGATGAAACTGGGAGAGAGTGGTATCTGTACAAACACGTATTTTGAATGCATGGCTCTACATTAAATACAACTTTTTAAACTTGGGGGGGAGGGCGCTGACAACGTTTGATATGTTTCTGATTCCAACATCTCCTTCAATTGGGATTTGGAAGCTGATTGTATCTTAAGTAGTACCTAGAATGGATTTGAAACTTTGCTGGCCATTCAAAGAGAAACTGCATTGTCATGAGTGATTGGTTACGTGCATAATCAGTTACATTGCAGTTGAAATGAACTAACATGATATGAAATGAACCTTATGATAATTGCAAAATTTGCCAGATGTTTACTAGGTGGCCAAACACGCCATTACTCACGTGAAAAAAAGGGCAGAAACAATGTTTCTGATTCTCCAACCTGCCATTTGTGCTGCTGCATCAATAATACAATAAAGTATCTTAATTCCTTAGCATGTGAGAGTGCCATTCATTTTTGAAAGCTGCAAGGAAGATTAATGCTTGTTAATAATAATATTAATGATTGATTTCTGTTTCACAACTTTTGTTACTTTGCTATACAATCTTTTTATCAAAAGAACCCTTTTGTATATGTATTGTTATTGTATTTTTCAATTAAGGGACCCATCATCAAGCATCAGAAAGTTGTGGAGCGTCCAAGAAAAAACAGATTTCTTTAAATCACCCTGTAGCCATATCCTGTATGGTGATAGTTTGATAGTTTTTCTAGGTGTTTTTTAGGTAGATAAATAGGTACTCAGACAAAGAAAACCACCATATGCGTTAATAGTCTGTACATCTTACTACCTTAAAGAACAGTACAGTCATAGAAAAATGAGTTTCACCTTTTTCCTTGAAGAATCTGTGAAAGTTGAAAAAGTGTCTTGCACCACTGTATGTACCATATGATCTTGTAAAGAATGAGTCTTAAGTCCCAGGAGGTCAAAGATAAAATCCCTATTTGAATCTAGATTTTCAGCCTTGCAAGTCTTTTACATGAAGATTAAATTTAAAATTGTTTCTGCAGCCATATTGTATTTTATATCATAATTATATTTCTTTTGAAGTTCATTTTATTCTCATTTTCTTCCTTATATGTCACTTAGCTTTTAAGTGAGACTCAAAAGAGACTCAAATATTGAAAGAAGAATTACGATATTGACCTGAACATGCCCACTGGTAATATAAATATTAACGCAGAAAAATAGTGTCCGTTGAGTAATTGTTTTGAACAAGGTGAGAATACAAGAAATAACTAGAGTTAATATTTGATCCTCCTTGTGAAAGCAGATGGCTAAGGGATTTAACTCTGCCTGTTATAAAAAATTTAACCACTTTTTAACTTGCAGTTATTAACAACATTAGGGAAAAGAGCAAAATTAATCATTGAAGTTATTATATCTGAATTACTGTGAGCTTCATAGCAGCTGATGTAAGTATCCTCCATAGTTTTTCTCATGACAAGCTAAGAGGAAATGATGAAACAACTGAGAATACATATGATGAAATATATTAAATTACCCTTGGTTTGCATTACACAAGTAAAACATTAAGATCTTTGCTTAAAAGATTCTGTGTGGACTTCCTTGCATATAGTATTGGGAAAATAATATTGAAGTAATTTTTTAATTAAATTCTTTTATTCTCTGAGGTTAGAAGACATAATCATATGAATTGTTCTATTTGCTGTAGTTTGAATAAAGTCATGTAATAACCTATACTGGCTAAATAAATTTAAAATATAGTGACTTCTGCTGGTTTTATCCATCACCAAACAATATTTTCTTTCTGTAACATGGGCAAATCTGATACTGTCTGCATATACAATAAATAGTCCCAAAGTAGAATCGTAGCAACTAATGATAGAGAATTACATATATTCTGCGTTGTATATATGATATCTATATAGTTTTTTTAATTCAGTCTGCAAGAAAACACACATTTTTAAAAATAAGATTATGTAGCAAAAGTTGATGCTTAAGGAATCATTATAACAGATGGCACAAATCAGAGCAACCCTATCTTCTATTGATTTCAGTAGAATGCAGAGATTTTTTTACTATTTCATGTTGTGTAATTTTTTCTTTCTTGCAAATAGGAGACACTTTCTTTACAGTTCTAGGTCAGGAGGAAAGACATAAACACGTATGAACAGAAAAAAAAAATCCTACATGAACATGTCACAAATAACAGCAGGAGACTGCTAGTACTATTGTTGAGATAAGATTACAAAATGGTGACATCAGGTTTTCTTTTCATTAACCAGTAGACAGACAAGAGAGGTTCCTTCTTTAATCTACAAGAGGACTATATTTTGAATAAAATGAGATGGTATGAAAAGGTTATTACTGAAAGACAGAAGACTCTGCTTCTGATTCCCATACAATGATCTCATTATAATCAGTGTAAAATGCCACCCAAACATTAATTTGATTCACAAAATCTCAAATGGTAACAGATAATATAATAATAGAGTATTTCTAGCCTAGAAAGTAGGCCATATGGAAAAAAAAAATTAAAAAATGGATCTACTAACGGCCGTCATCTTTTACATGATCCGCTTGATTAATCAGTTCCTTATGCTGAGCTAAGGTGAATACAAAGGGGATAGAGGATGCTACCACATCAGAAGGATCATGAGCGGTACAAGACAATGGAAGAGAAGGCCCTCAAGTTCTGTCACTTTGTCCTCAGACTTTGCTTGTCTTTGATGATAATGGATGTGAACATTGCATTCTCCCAAAGGCTAGGATGCAGTAATCTGACATGTTTCCTTCATAGTTTTTAGAATGTGCACGAGGAGGAGTCAGTGAAGTTGTTTTTTCAATTTCTTTTCGGGAATCCTAATAGTGGAGCACATGAAACAGGAAATTACACAGTTCTTTAAAACAGTGTTGCTGATGTGGGAAAAAAACCCGTTCTTTGGCCAGATTCCTTGCTTGGGTGTTGTTTTCTTCAAAAGAAAAGATGGAACTGATTATACCAATATAGGCTTAATAACTGTAGAAAATAAGAGTAATAAGAGTAATGACAATCGCAGTGTTTTTGAGAAAATAACATACCTGAGAGGGAAAATCAACACGGTACTTATCATGAAAATGGAAAGGAAGCTTGACTGCATCTTAAGCAATTCCTTTAAAAGGGTGTTGAAGTTAGACTGGTGATCCTCAAAGATACTGCAGGCTTTTCTTAGTTCATTCTGTAAAGAAAAGGGAGATGGAACTGGAGTCTAACAAAAGGAAATCTTTTAAAAGTAATATAGGTCTGCCTTATCACAATAAGAATTTAGAGACCCAGAACACAGGAAGGCATGAATCTTGTGGAGCCTTGAGTAGCTGCTAGAGAATCTGTATGTTTTTCTTTTACCAAATGGTGCCACTTTTAGGTACAGCCTTTAATTTGCCATCTAAAGAAGTACTTATGCACCTGAGTGTCGTGTTGATTTCAAGTTCAAATAAGCATGTTTTCTTGCATATAGGTCACAAATAATCATTTAAATGCATAAAGAAAGCCCACGTGAGTAAGTTACAGAGAAAGGAGGCCAAACTTTCAATACTGTTTGATTAAGGGCATAACTGGAAAGATTCTACATATAAGTTAAAACAAGCAATTATATTCTCTAATTCTGTCATTTGGAAAAAAAATCTGAATGTCTCACTTGAATGTCTACCAAAACTGGTGTTAATCTTCCGAAAGAGAAATAGAACTAATTATTTGGTACAGCGCCAAACAATTAGACCAGTGAACAGACATTCTTCCACCAGCATCTATTATCGAAATATCTGGATTTCTAAATGTCAGCTAAATAGGCTCACCCCACGAGCTAAGAGAAAGCTGACCCGACCTTTTGAATCACCTGTTCAGGAATGGGAATTTCTTAAGCGTGCTATTCTGCACAGATAAAAGGTTCACAAAATTTGACCTGGAAAAAATGGCTGAAGGAATTAGTTTTGTTTAGTCTAGAAAAGAGCAGACTGAGGGAGGATGTGATTACAATCTTCCAGTGTATAAAAGAATGTTATAAAGATGCTAGTGATTGGTTTTCTGAGTCCAGTTGGGGAAAAGACAAGAATAAAAATGTTTAATACAAAGCAAAGATATTTAGATTATGAATTAGGAGAAAAATTTCTAATAATAAAAATAGAGAATGTGGTGCAGACTACATAAGAAAATTGTCATCTTGTTAACTGGAAATTTTCAAGAATAATTAGACCAACACCTGTCATTAATAGTCAAGGTTGCTAGTGTTGTTCACGGTGTAAGGTGAGTAGGTAGATGTATTACATGATCACTTAACAGTCTTTGCCCATCTTTCATTTCTATAGCTGATACATTTGGCAAGGCACTCTATTTTATTTCAGATTTGTTGTTACATTGGATATGAAAATAATTGGTTAATGGGAGGCTTTTTATTTGTAGAGGATACTGCAGTAACAAAATAAATAATTTTTAAGAATTCTGATTATGTGATTAAGATAACTGTTACAAGGATGGCAGAATAATAGGTGAGGAAATGATAAAGATTACTTATTGGCTTTGGGTGCAGAAATCTATTGACATTAGCAGTGAGTTTGCTATTACGAATTTCTTTTTCTATGTTACTTGGGAATTTTGGTATCATACATTGTTTTCTGGTTGAGGTTAATAACAAGGAACTGGAAATTGTGATGAATAATCATCGCATACAGATATACACAGAACTGAAGCATGGCATACGCACTCGAAAGAACAGAAATAACATCAAAATTATGGCATCTCTCCTGTATGTTTGTAAGAACCACTAAGACAGCATTTCATAGTGTGATCCATCATGAGCTCAAAAGCAACTGAGTAACAATGAAAAAAAAACCCTAAAGCATAGGTTGTGTATGGACCTTCAATACATATTGCAGATTAAAAGTGAAAGTGGGTGAAGGTTTTAATTCTCATTCCATGTTGGTACTAGTTGTCTGTTGGTGGTTGAAAGCATGACATGCTTGCAGCTCAATTTCTTATGTTTGATGCTGGATATAAGAGCTTAAAGATATGTTAGACTTGTAAAGTCTTGCGGAAGCATTTATTTAGGCACATAAAATAGAGAATAGTGTCAAACATCAGGGCTCTCATTTTACAAATTAAACAAATTACTTGAATTGTACCTCCCTGTATTTTCAGATTTTCTGTGAAAGAACATGATAATATTTATCTCTCTTTTTCTCTTGAGTTTAGGAACTGATTATATTTTTTTTATTACATACATGTTTTGGGGTTTTTTTTCTAGGTGCTGCACAATGGACTTGTGATGGAAATGAATCATCCAACAGCTGGGAGGATAGCTGTTCCAGGTTAGATGTTTAATTCTTTTTTCTAAATGGAGCTTGAAATTAAATGCTACATGACATCCTGAGTAGTTCTGGAACTCAGCTGAGGACATGACACATCTTCACATTTCACTCAAATGAACAAAAGTTTAACCAGGAAGACATTTGTGCTCATATTTATTCCGGTAGCAGAAAAATGGGTTAAAATGTGTGTCAGAATAGCTTCTGGTTTTCATCGGTCAGTTGTCATAAAACATGAACATGGATTTGATAATATTTGCAAACTCCCACTGCTAGAATATTACTGCTAAATCATCTACACGAATATGTGAATCTGTTTTTGATTTAAGTCTATTTTGCAAGTTACACAGGCTTCTTTTAGGGACATTTCTGTTGTTAAAAAAACAAAAAAAAACAAAAAAAAAAGAAGAAAGAGGAGGGAAGTTCGTACTGAAGGTTTCATCACACTATTTTGTTTAATGAGATCAGACATGAAGCTTTGCAATGATGAAGTCTTAAACAGCTATTTCAGATTTCCAAAGAATACACAAGTAATAAAGTAGTTTCTCCTCTTTTAAGCTCTAAGTGGATCAGGACTTGTAGCTGCTGTAGCTTTACTTCCATTAGAGTTAGTTATGGAGTAGGGTTAGGCTCCTCTAGAGCCATTATGAAAATTCTCATTAGATCCTCACAGTTGGCTCTGTTTTGACAACTGAGCCTTATCTGATAATCTCCTAGCTATTGGGTCAACTTTTTCTGCTTCTTTATGCTTTTCTGTCTCCCAAGCCACATTGAGAATTGTTTCCTCCCTCATTCAAAGCACCATATCATTTTTATTTTTATAACATCTTCTCCTTACATTGTGATTTTCTGTGCCAAATTCCACCCTCTGACACAGCATCCAGTTGTCATCAATTTCAGTTGACTTGAGCACATGTAGTGGTAAGAAGAATTTGACCCATAAAATTTATCTTAATTTGCACATCCTGGAATCACACTGGGATGCAGAAAGAATTATTTGAAAGAAATCAATCCCATATTAGATCATGTTTTCTGCATGAATAGAGGGGGTGTTTTGTGTGTGTGTATGTGTATGCTTCATATTTGCTCTTTATCACAGTTTGCATTCCACATTTGGTCCCATTAGGCTTGGATGTTCGGTTGATTGTATTCAAAAATGCTTCTCTAATTTAGATACACATATCTGGAAATAGTAATCCTTTTGTTTTAGTTTCTAACAATAAAGTAATCCTGGTTTATTTATCCAAAATGAAAAGACTAATAAAGGTTTTGATTTAATTCTTTTTAAAGAAGTGGGCAGAAAAGCGTTGCAGATGGTAGAGAAAGTGCGTAAGGTTTTCATGTTGCATATAATGTATAATCTATCTTAGAGAAAGCAAATACTCCTTAAGGGGATAGGTTAAACTGCAAGAAGAGGAAGGAGATGAAAGGAATGTTCTAATGTCTGTCAGCAACGATAGAATGTATTGGCAAGAGAGTGAGTTTTTACATAGGTAAGCCATAGTACTTCCCAAATCCTTAGTTATTTTTTATTTTATTAAATCAGTGACACTGCACTAAACTAAAATAAATCATCTTAATCTCTAATGGTTTGCCATTTAGATGGGCTTCTATGAAGAGTTTCTTGTATTGAAGCAGATGGCTGAAATTATTATTGGATATTTGAGCAGGAAAAGGAGAATTCCTTCCTTTCCTGGCATGGGAGGATAAGGAGGGGAGAGACAGGGGAGGGAAGGGTGAAGGACACTCATTCAGTGTGAACAGAATGGACCTATTGATATCACTGGAAAGACAGTGCATTTGGGACCCTGTCCCAAAATTAAAGTGCATAAGTGAGTTTGGCTGCTGTTGATGGTAGGTAATGGAAGTACCCTGGAATTGTCCTGGTCGATGATATGTCTAAAGAGTACAGGGAAGCGTGTGCCTAGAAGACCTCTGGTAGATAAACTGTTTCTCAATGACTATTTAAAATAGTAACAACTTTTTTTTTTCAATGTGATTATATTTGAATGTATTATATTTGGTAGAGAACAACTTTACTAAGCTCTCAGTTTCTGGCTCAAGGTTGCTTAATAAAGATATTAATGTGAATGTTGAAACTGAATAGACTAAAAATGTCTCTCCTTAAAGAGACTGGGGAATCTCTGATCCCAAAATAAAAATGGGTGACTGTTACTTCTTAACCATATAAGCCAGATTTTAATGTGTCTTTTAGTAATTGAATTGGACATCACACTTGAGGCTCTTGACAGAGGTCAGACTTGTGCTGCCAAGTAAAGTTGTGAGTGCAGTGACATACACTTACTGAGTGAGAGCATGCTGGCAGATTTCAGCTCTAAGTATCACAGTTCACCTCTGTGTCTAGCATATTGGTTTGGAGTAGTCCTTCTCCAGGCATGTCCGCACTTTGAGAGTGGGTTCAAATCTGTATATGAATCCTCACTTGTAGATCTTGCATCTTGAAATTCTGAGGGATTTTGCCATTGACTTTAATGTAGGCTACATTTTTAGTGTTGGACCTGGTGATTCATACCCTATTTTTGATATGGTTATTGAATTTGGTTCTTTCCACACATAGTCAATGCTTTCCCCCTTGCCTTTTTTTATAATTCCCAGACTGAAATATAATGTGTGCCGATAACCACATTGTAAGGTACTGGTGGAACTGGGTTGGGAGAAGTTGCGTTATTAAAAACCTATTTCTATTCATTTTTCTTTTCAAAATGCATATTGATGGTAGGAGAGATACAGACCTTGTATTTTGGTATCTCTTGCTTCAAGTATTCATTGAAAAATGAATGTCTTTGCACATATACACTGCTGTTACTATTAGCAAGATATCTTAGATTCAAGAATGGATGTGAAAAAGTGAGTTCATCATGTCTGACTAAGAGTGACTGTAGAAAAGATTTTATTTTTATAGACCATTTTAAAGAAAAATGCGGTTCTGTGGTAGTTGAGTGATTTCATTAGGATAATGTTTCACATATACTATTCAGTATATTCATGTCATGAAGTTATTCTAGAGCTGACTTGTCATATACATATACATACACTTTACATATCATATATACAGAAGGTGCAATACTGTGAGAGATCCTCCCTTGACTCCCAAAGGCCTGGCACTGTACTGCACTCATTCTCTGCAGGACTGGTTCATCTGATTGCAGGGCTGTATTGATGAATCTCGTCTGGCTCTAGATCTGAAGTCAGCTTAATCATCTTTAGTTCAGGGCAGGGCTTCGAAGATGGTCAGAACACCTCAGCTTGAGAGGCTGAGGAACAGCGGCTGGTTCAGCCTGGGGAAAAGGAGCCTCAGAGGGGCCTGGTAGTAGCCCCCCAGCACCTACAGGGAGGCTATCAACATGAAGAGCCAGGCTCTCCACAGCAGTGCATGGTGGGAGGATGAGAGACAAGAGAGATTCAGATTGGATATCGGGAAAGTCTTTTTCATCATGACAACAGCCAGGCAGTGGAGCAGGTTGCCCAGAGAGGTTGTGCAGGCTCTATTCTTGGAGACTTTCAAGAAACAACTAATAAAGCCATGAACAACCTGGTCTCACCTCAGATCTGACCCTGATTTGTGTAAGAGCTTGGACTGGAGACCTCCTGAGGTCCTTTCCAATTTGGATTATGTTCTTATTCTGTGATTAACCTCAGTATCTTCTCACTCAGTTTTGTTGTGCTTAGCCCTTTCCATAGAGGTCTGGAGGAGAAATGACATAGTTTTAAGAAGATGGGAGATGTAGAGCACAGAAAGTACTTTTGAGGGCAAAAAATGATAGGGGAGAGATGTTTTACAGAATGCCAGATTGCAGATGATGCTGGAGGGCACAAGAGACAATACAGTTAAGTGAAGAGACAAAATTTCAAGAAGCTTTAGCGTCTGGGATAGTCTTGAACTACTTTGCCAAAGAGTAATGGACTTTTCCAAAGAGCAGTAACATGTGGGTTCCTGGGAGCCACTGAGTAATTTATTCTGAATTGCAATGTGGAGCGTAATGGATACCAACCCATACTGATTATGTAGAAAAAGCTAATGGATGCAATGCAATCTTGCCCAAACCTTTTCCATTATCATCTATTTTATATGGTTTAGGAAACTCAAATAATAATATTCCCAACTTCTGCATTATCTAGTGTCTAATGTTGACTTTTAAAAGCTGCCAGTTGTTTTTTATAGTCAAAAGAGTGTTTGTAATACGATTATTTTTTTTTTTTAAGGAAAAAACACAATGCATTCAGCTGTCCCTAACAAACCAACCTTTGTAGAATTTATTAACTAGCAGGAACCTCTGTGAAATAAACCTCATTTCTGACCCCTTCTAAGCCTTAGCGAATTGGGGATTTGGATATAAGCCCACACTTCGGAATCATCTCTCATCAAACAGGAAACAATATAACTGCAGAAATTGTGTAAAACACCTCTTCCAGACAAAACAACTATTCTTAGTTTTGAAAATGTTTATATTGTACGTTCTCCTCATCCCCATTTTCTGAGTTGATAAACACTATTTCTGTCCTTTGGCCCATGATCTGCATCAAGGATGTCTTTATTGCTCAGAAAGGCCAATTTCATACCTGGCTTCGTGATTTCTTTCTGTGCTCTTGAGATAATGTGTTTGGGGGACTGCTCCAAGCTCAGTTAGGAAAGGCAGTACAGGATTCCTCCTTGGCATAGATTTCTTGGACTGAATTCAGGCAATCTATGTTAATTAATCAACCCACTCAGGAGAAATGTCCCTTTTTCCGGTCTTCTCCTGTCACTGTGCATTACAAATATACTACTGAAACAGGAAAGACGTTTTTTTCAGAGATAGGCTTTTCCTGTTGTATGATTCATTAAATGGTGTTGTGGTTCCATGGAGACTAATTGCGATCAATCTCTTAGAAGAATGGTTTTAGGGAACAAGACGAAGAGGCAAGAAATCTAATAGGACTTCCTTACTGTGACACAGATTTCTTCCTTAACCTTGGACAAATCACTGTCTGTGTCTCGCCTTACTAATCGTTTGCAGTTTTTCAGATCTTAATTAATAGTCAAAAAAGACTTTGATTTCTAAGGGAAGGAAGTTCTTGGAAAAACTTTATGTATTATTTTAAATACGTATTCCTATTTATTATGTAGGTATGCATTTATACTTATTTCCTCCATGTATGTGGAAGACCAGTTATAGTTGTGGAAATAACAGTGGGGTATCTATGTGTTTGATCAGTACATCTCAATACAGGGAGCAGATATGGCTGCTAGAGGTACATGCTATCTTTTTTTGATCATTTAATATAAGTGTAGTGGGGGAAGCTTCAGTAGGACTAGATATATGGCAGAGAAAGGTGACTTCTGCATGGGGGAAGTTTGCAGGAAATTAAGGAAGTCTGTACTCCAATCTATCGTTTCCTGCAGCTAGGAGATCCCACAATGTAGGAACAACAACAACAACATAAAAAATCCCAACAATTTTTTTTTGCAAGAACCTCTGCTTGAACTTCTGATCCTGTCTGCTTCTCATCAGGCAGTTTTTTCATATGCGCGTGTGTGCGTGCATGCATGTGCATAACTGATGTTGATTGAAAAATTTTAATTTCACTTCACTATTTATGGTACATCGGAGACAAACAGCTTCACCGGCATTACCGTTACCTCATTCGCCTTTTTTAGTCATCAAGGCTGACTGTTTATGTCTTTTACATTCACAGGGCTGATTTCAATTTTGTGGAATTCAGGACCATTACAGGAACTCGGCAGAAATGATGTATGACAGCTCACTTAGCTATCCTCAAAATACTTTAAAAAATCTTAATAAATATATAAACAATATATTTGTGCTGATTGCAAAAGCAGAAAAGAGATGGTGGGAATGGCAAGGAATATGTTACTAACTTCAGGATTATGTAGAAAAGGCTAGTCTATGTTTTTAATGAATGATACTTTAATTTGGAATCTTTTGAGATTCCTTTTAAAGTAAAACATAAACAACCAACATTTTCATGTTTTTGCTCCTCTGTCATATGTTTCCAGAGTATTTCTCTACTGTATATTTTAAAATTTCCTATACCTCCTGGAACGGTCTTAGTGCCACAGTTGATACTTTTAAAGTTAATTTTTTAAGGAAGAAAAGCTAGCTGTCTCTTACCTAATTCTGGCACTTCGGTTGTTGGGGAAAATTAAGAAATAGTGGAAGTCTCTTCCATCAGGCTCAGAGTAACTGAGTAACGGTACCGACTGGGACCAACAGCGCTGTGTGTTACTCAGGCAGCGGCTCTCCAGGACTGTTGTTCCGGGTGTCTGAGCTGGACTCTCCTCTCAGCAGACCCTAGATTATTCTGTCTTTCTCTAAGTTGTGGCAATCAAAGTTGTTTTTCTTGCCTCACATGTTTCTTCCCAGGACCTGACACTGCCATATTGGGAGGGGAAATAAAAATATTTCAGTGGACAAGTGGGGACATTTTCCTACTCCGTACATAGTAAGTCAAGTAAAATGGAGGTTGAAGTTTTGCTGAATGTTGATTGGTAATTATACTTCTACTTACTGGAGAATATTTTCTTTATATTTTCCTCCACACGTCCTAAGATATACTAGGATTTCCTTTAAACTGGACATAATAGTTTCTTATGGAGAGTAAACTAAACAGTACCACCTTTCTGTTACACGAGGGGAAAAAAAAAGTTGAAGTATTAAAGGAATAGCCAAATAAACTCATTAATTTCCCACCGATGTGACAGTCCTAGAATTCAGCTTTGTTTAAAAATATTTTTTTGTTGTTCTGTTTAAATGTGTTTCCCACTTCTTTCTGTGTAAGTAACAGTAACTTAGAAAGTACTTTCTTAACCCTCACTCTGTAACAAGCACAGCCAGGTGCTCACACAATTCAGGGTGTGTGATTGTAAAGATATATCTGCATGCCTCGGGTGCGTTGTAAAACAGCCAAATTACTCCAACACCCATAAATTGTAAGTATATCTTTATGATCTTTAATAATTATTGGATAAGAAAAGGAATCTACTGTCAGGTAAAAAAGTTTGGTTTCATTAAATGTAAAAATATGTTTTAAACATTTAGACAATTTTACTTAATCCCTAGGATACTGAGTATCCTAATCCTCATTTGTGTTTCCGCCATGTCGTCGTGACCCAAGCCCTTCCTTCCCATGAATGGAAAGAATGATTGGACTTAAACTGTTTTCTGTGAACCTAGACTGAACAATTTTATGGTCAGCAGTGGCCATTAGATCATGTAGTTTACCTTCTTACAGCATTGGCCATAGAATTTCATCGATTTACTCCTTTCGTGTGTGTTTGACTACAGTTTATCTTATTCAGAAATCCTCAAGAGATGGAAAATTCATCAAATATCTGCCTGTTTCTTTAAATGTCTGATCATGTTCATTGTTAAAAAACCCATGCCATGATTTAATTCAATGTTACCTAGTTTTATAGAGCAAAAATATTTTTTTCATGTCTTTCATTAACTTGAACTGCTTTTGTTTTCTCCCCGTGAAAGTACTTACATGACAGAAGTCATATCTAGATGACTTTTTGACAAACTATGTAGGGTAATTTGCCCAGGTCTTTTCAGGTCCGTCGTGTAAGCAAAGCGCAGCAGCTTTGTAATTCTGTCTTTTTTATTGCAGTCTATGTACAGGAAAAATTTGGAGTTCTATAGAGTGCATCACAAACCTCCTGCCCGACTTTGGGCAAGTCCCTTAGCCCATGAAGTTACATTTCTCACTTCTTCATCAAAAACATTGAGATAATGGAACTCATAGAGCATAATCATGCTCATTTTTTTCCAAATTATAATAATGACAATACATGAGATTTGATGCTACGGGATTGGGTAGAAATGAGGGGCAAAATTAGGCTTATACAGTTAGCTTTACTGTTCAGTTGATTAAGAGCCTACCACCAGTATATAACATGTACCTGTTGTAAATTTACATATATTTAACTTTTTTATCTCTAAGTCCTGAAGTAGGGCATATTTAAGTTCTCTTAGTCACTGCGAACTTGCAATTGTTTTTGATTCTCTTCCTTGTACTTCCCACAGCTCTGTCTAGTAATGTTCTGCCTAGAAATTAATCCCATGTTGCATCAAAATCTCTTTTAAAAAGACCAGTATTGCCTAACTTATAGATATGAGGTGTCTGCCCATGCAGTAAAAATTACATCGATCTATTTAGCTGTCATGCTGCATTTCAAGCTCATGTCTAATTTGCTTGGCTATTTAATCCTGAAGGCTGTGTCAGCGTGACTATTTCCAGATACACACTTCCATTTAAGTGCCTGCATTTTAGGTTATTTTTCTTCAGATACCTTTTTTTTCCTAATATTAATAGAAAAGAGAGCAATGTTTTTGATGCTTCTTATCTCTCTAGATCCCTTAATGTGGTCAATGAAGACACAGTTTGATTGGGTAAATTTGAATCCAACAACCTCTTCACCTATTCTAAAACTTGTGCCTGCTCTTAGTATTGATACATTCACCAGCAGATCTTCCTTGCATAAAAGCCCTGCTTCAAAACAAGCATGGTGATTTGGACCTGAGTCTTGAATATTCCAAATGATGCCTTAATAATTTGGGCTATCAAAAATAAAGCATTGCTGCCACCTCTTTTGCTTCCTGCCATTTTGCTAACTATTCTGGAGCTCTTTTGGGGTTTTGGAAGGGTGGGAAATTCCCAAGAGTTTTTCCAAATGTTTTATGACTACATGTGAATTTTTTTTTCCAGATTTTTATTTAGCTGATACTATTCACCAAATTTGATCCAAACTTGCAAATATTGTTTTGTTAAACATAAACTTTTTTTTTTTTCTGCAAATAAAATTAAATTGTCCATCCTATCACTGTGTGCAAAAGGTTTAAACCAAGACAGAGCAGACGTGAACTAGCTTAATCCAAGGTCTATTGAAAACATTAGGCATCGGGTCAAGACCCGATTACAAAAATCTTCCTGACACAGAGTCTGTTAAGGTACGGAACAGAGTCCCCTAAGAAGACATAGAATCCCCGTTTCTTTGGCTGTCTGAAACTAGACTGAAAATAGCAGTAAATAAAAACAGTTTACCCATATAAAAAGCAGATAATTGTTCTATTAAAAGGGATTGATAACTTAATGAATTTTAAAATTTGGTGTCAGTTCATTGCTTTAAATTAAAGTTGTTTAGAGATTGTGCCTGTGGCAGGCCAATAAAAAATTTATATTGATTTGTGTGTAAGTAGAGTGATCCTCATGGGTTTTGAACTGGATGCAGAGATGAAATGAGGCAGAGGCTTGCAGATTAGAACAAGCTTTTTAATATTCTTTGCAAGCTGTTTTTAGAAACATCACAAGGAACATAAAATCAGGCACATTTGTGAAGAGAGGCAGTACAATTTACAAACAAACATGTGGGGCAAACAGAATTTCAAAGCTGATCATGCACAAATACCCAATTCCAGTTGTCCAACTTGCACATACTGAAAGCACAACTGCATGCACACATCTGCTATTACCAGCCCACGAAACAGACATACTTACACAAGCTTAAATAAACTCATAGCAATTTAGTAGTAATCTAAAGAAATTACAAGATTAGCGCTAAAAAATTAAGCTGCATTGCTTTGACTATGAGATTTAGATTCCTATATGAGTAAATCTACGATGAAAACTGTCCTGTAATTTGCTGAGTTACATTTGGGAATTGCTTTCTCTTTCTCGAAGAACTGCGTAGTACAATTTTCAGCTGGAGTTGAACTAGTGTTTTTTCTTTTGAGCCAGGTTAAGTTCTGGTGATGCCCTGCAGTCATTTCTTCCTAGCTTTACTGTCCACGCAGTATGTTTTTTCAGTGTTACCTAGTCTGAACCATTTTGGTTTGCTGAAATTGTCTCCCTGGAACTTGTCTCCCTGGAAAACACACCTTTTAAAAATGGAAAAAGTTCATATGATGGGGGCACATCTCAAATATGGGTTTCATACAGGGAGAATTGTTAACGTTCAGGCCTCACTCCTCAGCCAGAACCTAACCATCGTCTGGGCTTCCAGCACAACCCTGTCTTCTTCTCAGCCACCTGATTCTTAAGAGGTTGAGAAGCTAAAGCGAAACAGCTAGGGGGCACTGCCCTGGAAACATCAGTGGTATCTGTCCTGTGCCAGGGATCAGAAGGAGTTGTGCTGATAGCAAAGAAATTAAGATAGCAACACAGGACTACACTGCTGGAGAATAGGAGTCATTGTTCGGGCTCAAAGCTCACCTTAGGCAGGTGCAAAATCTAACAGCTTTGACCAAGAAACCGGTGGTTCACAGCAAATGGCATAGCGTCAGGGTGGAGAAGAGAAGGCTTGAACTGAAGGACCACGCTGATGAGAAAACATGGGGAATGAGTTGAGGAAGGAGGTGATAGGAAAAGACTACAATGAACTGTGGCCTTGCAAGCACCAGCTGGTGCAGACCGTTCCCCTCCTTAAATTGATCCTTGCTAGATGTCAATGGTTAGTCAAACCAGTATTCTGAATTTCAGAAGTTCTGTAGTACTTGCTATGTTTCAGTTCTGGTTAAGGTTCAGTGAAAACTTCAAAATAATGGGTCAAATTGAATTCCAATCTGAGACAAAGTAATGGTTAGAAACTCTTTTGGTTTCATGTGTGGTTTGTCTCTTGGGATATAAGTTTTTGTGGAATTGGATATAAGTTTTTTGGAAGTGCTTAGAATACTTCATTTAGAAAAACAAAAAACTCTTTGCAAAGGTGATCACTTTCTATATAGTTCTGTCAGATATTTCCTTAATGATATAGTGAGATATATACTTGATCATGTGAACACACCATTTACTGTTTTGTATGTGCAAGCCAGGTGTTTATGTGACTAAATGAAAAGTATACATTTCTGTTGTTTCCTTTGAATGTGCCTGCATTTTAAAATCTGACCTTCATCTCCCAATGGGGAACGCTTTAGGGATCAGTAAATTTGGCAAAGGGGGCTGTTTTGGCAAACATTCTAGTTTTCACATTTATTCATACTTAGGGGAATAGAGAAGATAAAGATGGGGCATAGATTTTTGTGTTGGTAGTATTTACCTTTGCTACCTTCCTAGATCACTAGAATAAGGACTAGTGTTGTAATGCCTGAAAGGGTATTTTTCCTTCCTGACTTCCTGACTACTCACTAATCAATATCCCCACTGTAAGATTTAATAGTTATTTTATCTCAAAACTGAATGCACAGTTTAATAGCTTACCTTTTTACTCCTCATTTTTGCTTGGATTTCCTGAAAAAAAAAACATCAGAAAATGTTGACGTGTCCTTTTGCTCCTCATAGGTTCAAGTACCATGCTCTAGCTTTCACCAGCTCTGAGTGTTGTGGGAATATATGGGTAAAGTGTAACTTTGGTATAGCTGCATGGCAATGTTGGATTGGAAGATACCATTTTAACCTATCCTTCAAGTACTTCTGTAATACTGACACTGTAGAGAAAACTGCTGAGGGGAAACAGGACAAATTGGAGGAGTAGCTCAGAATTTAATAGAAAACCCTTGGTGTCTTCCTGTGAAGCCATTCACCTTCTAAGAGTGATTATTCTGCTCTATTTTAAGTCTTTCAAAATGTTGGCTAGTGTGGAGATACCTTGGAACCTTCCTTCCGGTTGACTTTAAGAAAGCAAGCAATACCATGTTTACTAATTCAATATGACTTCTTGATTCTCACTGCTAGATGGTTCATCACTCAGAGCAGCATCACCCACCACCAACCTCCATGTGGCAATCTGTTACCATTTCCATGAATTTGCATTTACTTTCAAGATTTTTCTGTCAGATGACCTCAAGTCTCGGTTGTTTGTTTTTTTTTTTTTTAATGAGGGAAGTTTGCAGTCAGTTGCTATATTGTGAGGCATAGTGTATGCTTCTAATTTTCAGATATTTTCAGAGATTGGTATTCTTTTCTCCAGATGTACCCAGACGTGAATCAAAATGCTTCACTGAGTGTATTTAGAAACTATAAGTCTAAGTCTTATCTGACTCTTGGAAACCAATATTATACTGGGCACCAGTTCCAATGAAATATAATAATATATTATACTTCTATAACATAATTAGATATTACACCTGCATATCACATATGAATGTATATTATATACTGTTATAGAGCATAACAATCTCGATACCCATGGAGGTTATATGGCGTTAAACTGTAGTGAGAGAAGAACTAGGTAGTTTCAGTGCTATAATTTATAAGCAAAGGTGATTCAGAAAATGCAGAAAACTGAATATTTTGTGTTTAAAATATTAACTTTTTTTTTTACAAAGTATTGTATGAAGGAAATTATTGTAAGTGAAAAGAAAGCTAAGCCCTGGTATCATACTGCATTTTTATCTGCTCATCTTTGAGCAGTATTTATGTGTGATTATAATTATATGTGATATCAAAGACAGGAAAAAAATCATTATTTCTTCAGAAACAAGATTTCAAATATTGGGTATATTCAGGGAATTTACATGCTCTGATGATTCATGGTGATTACATTGTTGAAGATAAATGCCTTAGAAAATTGTGGATCATTTTTAAACTCAAGATGAATGAATTAAACAAATGTTGTCTTATTTACTGTAAAGCATATCCTCAGAAAAAGTGCTCTGCTGTTTTTTGAAGACTTGATTTCTATTTTCAGGAGCTTTGTCAGATAATTTTTCTAAATTTACTGTAATTAATGAGAAGTAATGATCAGTAATCAACTTAAATGTACCGAAAAATATGGAACCTAATATATGCAAGACAAAATTTAAGCATTCCAATTCATGGTACACTTTGTCATATATTGACTGATAATTACATAGAGATATTAAGAGGAGCCATTTGTAGAGGCTCTTTAAAAAGTCAAGAGTTAAGATTGAAAACTCAATCATAATTTAGGAAATTTCTGTTTTCTAGTGCTTAATGTCTCTACCTGAAGAGTATTTAGTAGTTCAGAATTTACTTTTATATTTGAGTAGTGTAACCATTACCACCTCCTATCTTGTACAAAGAAATAAATTCTGCTCCCAGTAACGAGGGCATTTGAACACCACTTTGGGGAGGAAGGACTGCATGTTGGTTTGCTCATCATACTAGGATAATAACTGATTTCCACTTCATTGCTTTTAGCTACTTAACTAGCAATAGCTATGGGCCAAAGACACCAATCCAGGCAGGAATACAATTATACTTAATTCAGGAGTTATTTCTGGGTGCAGAGGTAATCGGTGTACAACTCACACAGCCTTTGAAAAACTTAAAACTTTTGATTATACATTGGCTTCCTCCACAGGTCTCATATTTCCAGTCTTTCCTAAATACTGCAACCGTGAAACGTAATGACTGAGGCATGCTGGCAGAGAAAACAATTTCGTCCTGGCAGATAAAACAATTTTGTCCTGAACTTTAAGACATAATGGATATAAAGTTCACTTACCAGTGGTGTTCTCCCACTGGTAATATTCAGCCTATAATAAAAAACAAGGTGATTGAATGGATTCACATCTATATAGCTCTAAGAGAGCTATGTAATAGGAGAAAAAGCAAATTATTAAGACAGCGTACATTCACCAGAGTACTTAACACTCTTATGTGACTACTCACCATACAGGATATGACATAAATTGTATTTTCTAGTACTATTGCATCTATTTGACAAAAATGAGAAAATATATCCAACTAGTTCTTCTTTCCTCTATACTCCTACTTCACGGACCTAAAAGATGGATTTAAGCCATATATGTTGTGTATTGCGGTTATGTTATCTATATGATGCTGAAATTTATTTTGTCTGTGTAAACAAGCAGGTAGGTTTAAGTTTATGCTTTTTTTCATATTTTGTTTTCTAATCCTGTGTATTAGAGCTTATTGCCCCTGCCTCCACCCAGGTTTCTTTGGCATATTTTTCTTCAGTAACTTTGATTTGTCCCAGACATCTGTAATGTGGGCACGTGCCCTCCATATATTGTATACTAAAGGTGATCCTGTGCAACTGGACATGCTCAGAGTCCATATACACTGTCATTTTGGATTAGAAGGAATAAATTAATTTAATATGAAGGGGTAAAATCCATACAGCTCTGTTGAGAGTTGCTTCCTTCATTATGTAGACTAACAATGCGCTGGGTGAAGAACTGGCTGAATGACAGA
>NW_009220428.1:34102-34513 GCF_000690835.1 Fulmarus glacialis | reverse complement strand
ATTCAGTCCCTTTCCCCCACGCCCCCTCCCTGCCCGGTTATTGGTCGCCGCACCCGGTTATCGGTCTTGCAGCCCGGGGCTGGGAGAGCGTGTGCGGGCGGGTGACCGGCGTCTGCCGGGCGGGAGGAGGTGCGGGGAGGATGCGGTCTCCCGGGATGAAGGGGAGGGAGCGGGTTGGGGCTGTGTGAGGGTGGCGAGGCGTTTGACTTCCCTGCACGTTTTATTTTAACCGTTTCCCTAGTGCCCAGGTCCGCCGGTGCTGGCCAGGCTGAGTGAAAGATACTGACAATCATTTTGCTAACTAACGCCGCATTATTTCTGTCTTCTCTATTGCACCTTAATATAATTCGTGTTCTGTTTATTAGCGAGATTTTCATTTCTAGAGCAAACAAGTGCAACAGGTTTTTCCCC
>NW_009220428.1:432-34017 GCF_000690835.1 Fulmarus glacialis | reverse complement strand
GTGCTTTATTTAAAGGTTGTGGTTGTTTCATGCAACTCTCTTGTATGTGATTTTTCTTCTTTATTTATTTCAGGCCCCTCCAAGGCATTCCTTGCTCACAATGTATAGAACAAAAGTCAGTTTGAAAGACCGTCAGCAACTTTATAAACTGATAATTAGTCAGCTGCTATATGATGGATACATAAATATTGCCAATGGCTTGATAAATGAGATAAAACCACAATCAGTCTGTGCACCATCTGAACAACTGCTGCACCTAATTAAGTTAGGTAAGCTGGAATATAAAGCTAACATAAAAGTCCAGTTTCTAAATCCCTTGAGAATTAAGAGGTTAGTGTTACTGAAAAGACATCTTTTATGCAAAGATTATGTCTAGTAATAGCATAACATTTTTGTATATTTAGATACAGCCTTTGCCTCCGTGGCTTTTTTGGAAGGGCATTCTAGTTCTATGTTTCATTCTTCAGTATGCATTAAAAGCAAAGCAGATCACTGAGTGTTGTCAAAATCTGTTCGTTTGAACTTCTTGCAACACGTAAGAATGCCTGCTCAGGGTCCTGGGTGACTGGCAACCTTCTAAAAATACGTGCCAGTAAATGGGATCACTGAGTCCACAGACCTAATAGAAAACTGACCCACACAGATCTCTGCCAACTTTAGAAATATTTTCTATATGATTCTTCCTGACGGTGTTGGAAAGGGAGCAAGCCCTTCCATTGGCAGTCTTCACTAGCCTTTATATATCAGTCTCAAGAAAACAAGCTTCACAGTCCAGGGTCTCAGCAAAGTTATTGCCTGTTCTCTCTCTGTGTATCTTTCTCTCTGAAAGTACATCTGTGCTGCAGTATGTATTCAAAATACCTGAGCTGCTGTTGAAACAAGCTGACTAAGTTACTGGAAGAGGTCTAGTCATAATATCATGTCTTCTCTGTATTGTAACTGAACTGGTTCTGCTGCCTGAACTAGTTGAGTTCCAAGACTATAGATATGTGAAGCCTTGTGTCTGTTTGAAATAAGAATAGCTAGACTTCCTATTTGTAGATGAAAGCAACAAAAACTTTTCTGTTGCATTTGATCAGTTGATGATCACAGTTGGGCACGTAGCTGAAAATTCTTGTGTCTGCCCTGTTACCACTTCCAATGCTGAACTGTCTTTGTTCAGTGGATGCATCCTGGAAATAAGAAAATAATAAAAAAATCTGTAGAGTGGGTGTGAAAAGGAATAAAAATTTTCATTTACAATGCTGGGATAGTTGCTTGTGGGGTGGTTTTTTTTCTTCAATGCAATGAAACAGAAAGGAAAAGAATCAGTAAATGCGTCAGTTTTTTACTTCAAATCTCATGTAATAATGTTGGGGCTTGTTTCTCCCTCTGAAAAGCTGACTAGAGGCCTGTTGATGGCTTCAGTAACTGATTGTCAGTGCACTTTCCATCCTACAATATTTGCTGGTTGTATTTCCACAGTTAATTTTGAGAGCTGTATTCTGCTCTAGCGTAGCCAAAGTACCTCTCATTTCTCGTGGGAAGTACTGCTGTATAGCTAAATCTGCTCTGCTAGCTTAGCTTTGTTCAACAGGGCCTGCCTCTCCTAAAACCTGTCTCATAGCTGTTACAGAAGTCTGTAGCATACATCTGGCCACAGCCTATCTGTCTAAGAAGAAGGTTAACCTGGTTTAAGTGCATCAACTTCTCTCTTTTCAGGAATGGAGAACGATGACAGTGCTGTTCAATATGCAATTGGACGGTCAGATACGGTAGCTCCAGGCACAGGAATTGACTTGGAATTTGATGCAGATGTACAGACCATGTCTCCTGAGGCTTCTGAATACGAGACTTGTTATGTCACATCTCATAAAGGACCGTGTCGTGTAGCTACATATAGCAGAGACGGACAGTTAATAGCTACAGGATCTGCTGATGCCTCAATAAAAATTCTTGATACAGAGAGAATGTTGGCCAAAAGTGCTATGCCTATTGAGGTAAAATATGACTTGAATCATAACCACTTTGTGAATTCTTGAGGTGCTGTCTATTTCGTGCCATGTCTGTGCCTTGTGGCTGGCTCAGTGGGTTGGATTAAATATCTGTCTCGCCGTATTTCCTACTCCAACAGCGGCTCATAAAGTACCCTTGAAGAAAAGGAAGAAGAAATAGGGCAAGTATACCTGTGTAACTTGTGGCAGCAGCCTAGAGAATTGAGCGAGAAATTGCTTCTAATAGTTGCTGGTAATTGATATATTGTATGAACACAGATCATTTTTGAAGCCACTTACACTTTTGGCCTCTACAGCTTCCAGTGGCTGTGTGTTTCAGAACTGTTTCACAGAATACGTATTTATTTGCTTCAATTTTTCTCTAATACGTTATCAGGTAGCAATTTAAAAGCGGGGGGGGGGGTTGCACAGAGTGCACACCAAATTCTCAGCAGTATCCTGCATGAGTAAAAGTTGCAATTTTCCCAGTTGGTACAGCTTCCCTTAATTCTTACGGCAATACAGTATTTTGATTTGGACTGTTTATGAAGGCGAGATGTTTTCTTGCACCAGTTCTCTGCTGCTGAAACTAGTTTGTCCTTGAGCAAGTCGGTTGACCTTTGCAAAGATACAGGGATCTTATCTGTAACAATATATAATGGGCCTTCAAATAATTAAGGTGATAGTGATTATGTGCCTAGTCATGTGTCAGAAAGGTAGCTGTTGTTTGGCCACTCTGGCAAGCATAAAACCTACTTTTCCTGTCAAAAGCATGTTCTGCTTTCTAACAGTCTAACTTGTTGAATGTTCCTTGTAGGTCATGATGAATGAGACAGCACAGCAAAACATGGAAAATCACCCCGTTATTCGGACTCTGTATGATCATGTGGATGAAGTTACGTGTTTAGCTTTTCATCCAACAGAACAGATCCTAGCATCTGGTTCAAGGGACTACACACTTAAATTGTTTGATTATTCAAAACCTTCTGCCAAAAGAGCCTTCAAATATATACAGGTTAGATACAATACCAGTTCAGAGCAACTAAAGCTTGAATGTATAAGTACCAAGGTATCAGAGAGCTGAATTGTGTCTGAGTTTATAAGTGGTTAGGTATGTAGGAGTATGCAGCTACAAAATTTGCAGACATTATGGTATTACGTGTTAAGAGTTTGTGCATAATGGATACCTATATTCTTTAAATCTAGTGCCTGTCTGCTTTTTATTAATCTAGACCAAATCTAATATGGGTGACTTTGAAGCCAATTATATTATCTTTGTTTTGGAGGAGAGTTTGGGATTATGTGGTGGTGGGCTTTGGGGTGTGTGACTGGCTGACAAAGCCTCCTTTCACTTTTGTGCGATATCCCAAAAATGAGCGGGCACTGCAAGCTGCTCTAGGACAAAAACTACAATACATTTAAAGGTAGCATGTCATTTTAATCCTATAGGAAGCATTTTCTATTTTGCAAAAACAGAACACATTGTGCCAGCTGATAATTTAACTAGTTTTTTAGCTCTTTAATGCCACCAGAATTGACACTTCCATTTCAGATTTTTTTTCTTTCTTACACCAATTATGTATTTTTGATCAAACAGGAAGCAGAGATGTTGCGCTCAATTTCTTTTCACCCTTCTGGAGATTTCATACTTGTTGGTACTCAGCACCCTACTTTACGACTGTATGATATCAATACTTTCCAGTGTTTTGTGTCTTGCAATCCTCAAGATCAGCACACTGATGCTATATGTTCAGTAAATTACAACGCAAGTGCAAACATGTATGTGACAGGAAGTAAGGATGGATGCATCAAACTGTGGGATGGTGTTTCAAATCGCTGTATCACTACTTTTGAGAAGGCACATGATGGAGCTGAAGTCTGTTCTGCTATTTTTTCCAAAAATTCAAAGTATATCTTGTCAAGTGGAAAAGACTCTGTAGCTAAACTATGGGAGATATCCACTGGTCGAACACTGGTCAAATACACAGGTATGTGGCAGGTGACCTTCCAAGTACCTTCTTTTTCAGGTACTGACCCACGGCAGGGGTGGTAATATTGTCAGAAGAATAGTAATTCTTAAAAGCAATGGGAAACTGCGGCTTTGAGGATAAATTGCCCCAAATTTTTGAGAACACTTAAATGTAGACTAATTCCAGAAGAGAAGCTGTGATTCCTGTATGTGTAAATATATTTAGTCTGTGTAGATTTTGGAGACTTTCTGACATCATTACTCCATTGCCTTGGAGGGAAATTATCACTAAATTAGGGAAAAGTAAAAAGGAACACTGCCCTAAGGACTAGGACATCTGTGCAGAGGGTTTTGTTCTCTAGTTTTTCTTTAGTGTGTTTTAGAAACAGTGATTATTAAAACAGCATCATCACTTTTCTTGCTGCTGATAATTTTTATTTATTTATTATGAATTTATTTATTTTCTATTTATTGCTTGACTAGGGGCACAGTTTAAACTAGAAGGGTCAAAACTTAACACCTAATCCATTTCTGGCTAGAGTAGGCCACTTTCATGCAGAGTACCCACCCAGACAGGGAATTAAACCTACCTTGGGGCAGTTGTTTTAACCATTAGACTCTTGTGCAAAAGATGGCTCTAGTAAGCCATGGCAATATGCTGAAAAACAGCTACAGCTGGTTTGTTTCTTTTTTTTTCCTTTTTTTTTTTTTTTTTTTGCCCTCCCCAAGGATGCAATTGTGTGCAAGGTAGTCATACTTGGAGCATGCTGACAATACCATGCTTTGATCTCAGCAGGACTTGAGAAATGATGAAGGATGTAGAAGCTTTGCATATGATAGCAGCTATGTGATGGGGGAAGCTTTTGGGTCAAGCAGTAATGTGCTTAAGCATTAGGAGTCATAGCATAAAAGAGGAGAGGATGTTGAAAATTTTGTATATCAGCTTTTGGGATGTGTACGGTCCTTTTTTGTACGCTAGATCTATTTTGCTCTCAACCAGCAGGGTGCAGCACCTCCTTGATAAACTTTTGCAAAATATCAGGTAGCATGCAGGTGCATGCATTGCAAAGTAAATGCCTATATATGAAACACACATTTTATTTGAAGGGTATGGAGGGAAGGTATGGCCAAGGTAGGTCATACCATGTGCCATATGATATATACATTAAAAATAAGTGTTGTCATTGATGAGAATCTGTGTATTCTACTATCTGTGGTCTTTCCCCTTAGTTACAGCTGTAAGCCTCATACAAAAAATATAAGGCAAAAGTGCTCTTAAAGTTAAGTGATTGCACTCATACTGAATGGTTGGACTTGACTGACACAGTTGGAGTAGTTAATCTTTCTGTCCTCTAAGAAATTTTAGAATATACCATGTATATAACTACAAAAGAATATTCATTATTGATTCACCTGTTTTATGCGGGAGTGATAGACTAACTGAGAACGTAAGGCTCTTTTGTAGACTGTAGAAGTTGATACTTATGGGAGGTTTATTCTTAGGTCTTCGGAAACTTCCGAAAACTGATCCTATTTGGGTTAATTTTTTGCTGCATATATTTAGGAGCTGGTTTGAGTGGACGACAAGTACACAGGACACAAGCTGTCTTCAACCACACAGAAGATTATGTGCTGCTTCCAGATGAAAGGACCATAAGTCTCTGCTGCTGGGATTCAAGAACTGCTGAACGGAGAAATCTTCTTTCCCTTGGGCACAACAGCATTGTCCGTTGTATTGTCCATTCTCCTACCAATCCTGGCTTCATGACCTGCAGTGACGACTACAGGGCTAGATTTTGGTACAGAAGGTCAACGACAGACTAAGGACAGCTTTATAAAACAGTGATTATCCAGATTCATTATATCATCTTGTATTGATTGTACTGCCAACAGATGCCTAGATGAAAGCCGTGCTGTGTCTGTTTTTTAATTCTGTCAAACGTGGCAGAAAAATATCAAAATACTGAGACTAAGTTTTGCCCCACGCTAATTTTTTTATTGGTGTGTGTGGCATTAATTTTTGTAAGTCATCGCTAATTGTACTCAAGGAGTGTGTGGGGGAGAATAAAATGATCCTTGCAGGAAGGATTAAACTTGTTCTCCTGTCTTTCTAAATCCCGCGAGAGATAATGTGACTTGCTCAAACTGGGCAGTATGAGCCAGTTTTGCTCTGCATTGTATCTGTGCAATCCCACTGAAGTCTGTTTAAAGAATGGATTACACAAGTAACAGCAGAACTTGGCAATTATTTTAATGAAGCCTTAAGCTGCCTTCAGTTCTGATTCATTTTTTGTAAAGCTCTGTTTTGTATCTTTTAGTCTGGGGGTTTTTTTGGTGGGGTTTTTTTTTTTTTTTAATTGGCCAAGTGGACCTTCAATTCTGAGCCAGTCTTGTGCCATAAGAATTTGAAACAGGATTTTCTATTGTTTAGATGAATTCAAGAAATGGTGTTCTAGTTCTGGTATTAAAGCTCAGGCTTGAAATCTTGTCTTCTTTTGAATTTATCTTAACAAGTGGGACCTCGAAGTAAATTCATAGTTTTGGCAAGGAGTGTGCACATTGCAACTGTAAAATATGACAGTGCTGCAGATGTGCAAATGAGAATAATGTTGCCATAGAGACCTTTAGTATCCTCTCAAAGAAAGAAATTGTTGTGCGTATTAATTTTTGTATATGTACTTCAGAAATGTCACTTTGCTTCATTTTATTGAGAAATTTTCATTCTGTAAGTCTGTTACACAGCACTTGAATTATATTCTTTTTTTTTTTTTTACTATTCAAAAACCCAGACTCACTCTTTCTTCTCCCTGTTACCTGTAATAGTCCAAGTTTCCCAGACCTTGTCCTACTCAACGGAAGTACAGCTCATTAAGAAACTCTGTGCTTAAACCTTCTGTAAGTTTGAAAATTCACTACTTATTTTTACAGATAGTTGCCTGTGCAAAGTTTTAAATATGTTCATTCAAGCATCCTTGTACAGTGCTCTTGGGCTTCACATTTGGGAGGCTTCATTTAGTCAAGAGTTCAGCACTTGCTTTCATGAGGATTTTTAAATGTAAGATTGTTCTTACTGCTGGATTAACTTTCAGTTACCACTGATGAAGTGTCTTGTCAAGGGCTGATGAGGGTACAGGTTTTGTCTGTATTTAAATAAAGATTACCTTTTAAAAAGTTATTTAATATATAAAGAAGGAAATGTATTAGTTTTCTTTTCTATATAACAAAGGAGAAAAGAATAGTGGAAGGCTGTGTCTTTGCAGACATGTTAAAGCTTGATGAATTTGTTGTGTTACATCTGAATCAGACATAACTATAGACTTAGAGTATAGAATGTGGGTTTTTTTTTTAAAAGAGGTAGAGAATGAAATTTAATTTTCCTCTTAAAGCTACTGTTATGCAAAACATTTCTTAGGCTTAGCAATCCTCTTTCCTCCTCCTCTGCCTCCCTTCAAGTTTGTAAAACTTTAGAAACATGGGAGGCATGAGATAGCAGTTCTCGTGGCTTTTTTGTTGGAGAAACAAGGAGAACCAGAGCTTGGTGGGAGGGAAAAGGGAAGTCCTGACACACAGTTATTAATGCATGCTGTACTCACTCAGCGACAGCAGCCCTCTGCTACTACAGCCAGCCTGCTAAATTGATAGCAGGGGCAGTTTTTTTCGGAGTGCCACATTTGTTTCAATTTTGTTAAGAAGCTGTCCGTAAGTAACACATTTGCTACTGGTGTTTGGACTCTTCTATTTTTAAAACACTATTTTGGTGTTTCATGTATTAAACCATTGCTGTGGTTGATAAGTTAGCAGCATACTAGCTTTCACCTCAAGCTTCCTTAATTCTGTGGACTTTTAACTTGCAGTGTAGAAATAGAGTTTTATTCTGTTAACACAAAAACATCCTGACGTTGGCACCTTTCTTCCTTTTTGTATTGTATATCATCTTGCTTGAGGCCAGAAGTTTGGGGGTTTTCTGTTTAAGAAATAAGGGCTGGAAGAAACTTAACTCATCCTAGTTAGGTAGATAACGCAAGAGTGAAATAGTTCAGTCCTACACCATCCCAGTGGCACTCTGGTAGTTGAAGGTGGTTGATTGGGGACGAGAATGAGAGGAGGCAAGGCTGCTATACAGCATTCAGAGCAAGCACGCGTGGACGTACAGTGAAGAGGAGCCATAGCTGCATCTTGAAGAACAAGGTTTTATACACACGCAGTCGTCCTGTTATATCTGCATTTGACTGAAGGGCAGTACATCTTTTCACTGTGCAAGTCTGGAAGTATCTAAGTAAAGATTCTTCACATGATCATGCTTACTACTACAGTCAGAGAGGCTTCACACCTAGAAGCTGTATTTGATCAATTAAAACTCCAGTGCAGCTGCTTGCCCTTCTTGAGTTTTGCAGTCTGTACCTCTTGGTAGCTACGTCCCAGTGAGCTGCTCCACTTAGACAAGCACAGTCATACTGGAGATTTATCACCTCCTCAAGAAAGTCTCCATCACCTGCCTAAAGGTCCATTGTATCCATCTGGCATGTAACCTACTCTTGCCTCTCCTTGGAAGAATCTATCATGGAAACATGGCAAGGTGATGCCACAGCTAACACATTAGGACAACGAGCCATGCAGACGTGAAAGCGAAGCAGGTTTGGAGACAAATCATAATTATGGTTTTGTATCTTTCGGCCTTCAGCATTCCTTGGCAGTCAGTAACTGCCACACGGCTCTAGGGAAACTCTTTCCTAAAAAGCCACTTCTGGAATTAGGCTTGTTTGCCACCCATTGAAACAGGTTTCAAACTTTCTACTTAAGAGGGATCAGTGTTTGTCATTTCCTGGACACAGAGGCTGTCTTTCCACCAGAGCTGCCCTGTGAGACTGAATCCCAGGAAAAACTGAAGAGCAATAAAGGAAAAGTAGTTAAGATAATTGTAGTTCAGGTTAGGAATTTCTCCTGTGTGGCTGTAAGGGACCCTTCGAACATGCTGCAGCACAACTGCTCTGCTCGCTGAGCAGGATATTGCAGAACAGCAGCCAAAGCTCACGCCATTTCCTTGTGTACATGTTTAAGCCTCGGTGCAGCCAGGAGGAGTCTTTCACATAGCATTCACCCCCAGGTATGGATGGTAATACATGAGGTTTTCGCAAAGCACCTTTATAACAAAAAATTGTATCGGTGCCTTAAAAATTGAGACAACTTTGAAAGGCATGAAAAACGTTGGTTTCGAAATCCTGAATTTATATGATTGTGGCAGTCTTATTTCTATCCAGCATTGTGCAGCCCCTTGTGGTACATAGTATTCTTGTATTCATTACATTTCTAAAAGAGGAAATACAGGAACATGTAGCAAAACAGAAGGGTGAGACTTCTGACTGCGGTTAATTGCGACAAGTTGGTGGCAGAGAGATCAAGGAAAATTCCACTTGCAGACAGACTTTTTTCTCACTTTTAGATGCTAATAGCGTTTTTCTGTTTTGCATTCTGTTCTTTTTAATCTTACCTGTTGTCACAGAAATTATCTTTCATGAGAATCTTTTCTACAAATTCCTAAAACCTTTCAGGGGTAGAGCTGTCAGATGTGCTTTCTTGAGACGTAGTTCCTAACACACGGTGACTGCAAAGCTGAAGTCTCTTCATCCTGCCATAATTATCTGTATTGCTCCAAGTGACGCTGCTGGTGAATGACAACAATGGATAAAAACATAAGAATCAACAGAACTGCAAAGGTATGTCTGGTTTTTTGAGTACAGCATAGGAACAATTAAGAAAAAAGGGTCCTAGAGTAGGGTTTGATGTTTGAATTTCAGCATGATGCTTGGTGATGTTGGAAATGTTTGGTATCCTCATCTCAAGGTGGACGGAAGGCTCTTTACGATGCTCATGTACCTAATGTCTCCCTGCGCTTTTTGTTGTGACAAAACTATTAACTGGAAGAAATGTCTTCTTGGGAAGGACTCTGAATAAAGCAGGGTTCCCAGATAGCAAATACCTGCGAATAAAAACATTTGTGAAATAATAAATACGCAACTTAAAGGTTCCACCTGTCTTACTGCTATCCTGTAGTAATATTTGAGACACGGTTATATTGTCAGAGACTTTCAGTGACAGTCCAGGTGATCTGTTGCATGATTTTTTCTACATTGCACGCAAAACAGAAGAAATTTTGAAGTACTATATTTGTTTCTTTTGAAAGACTGGAACTAGTTTATAAGGTTTTTTACATTTATTTGTGTATTCATATTGCATCTAGGATAATTTTATATATATACATACACAAAATAACCTGCTGCAGCTATAAGGGTTAGAGAATGCTGAAGTCTTGATTCAAAAGCAGTGCCTTGATTGTCCTACTGTCTGCAAGTCTAATAAGCAGCGTAATGGAATTATTATTTTCATCCTGGGTTATGATCTCAGTGTTTACTGTAAATAAACTGCCTCCTGGAAATTCGATACAAAATATAGTGGGGGGAAAAAGCTTAGTACTAGTTCGATGAGTCACTCTTTTGCACTCAGAATTTTCCATTGAGGCATGTAAAGATAAGAGGACTATTTTTCACATTAAGTCATCGGAAATTGATGCAGGACATTTTTAATTTCTATACAGAGAAGACAGTTTCTATTTCTCAGTATGATATTTTCAGTTTTCTTAATTGGATTGCCAATGGCTAAATAAATGTAATGGTAGCAAGCTGATTTCCTGGTCTGCTGTGAGATCTTTAGACACAGCCATAGCACACCCAGTCAAACTCAGCTGAGTAACAACTGAAAGTCAAATTTATTTCTGCTATATAATTTATGAACTGTTTATAAGGTTCCTACTACCCTAGCAGTACTGTTTGTTATAACATTTGGATGTTGTACTTAATACGAAAATACTAAGGATGTGTTTTTTCTACTATCTGGACTTCTTGTCAACCATCAGTAGCTCTACTGTGACAGGTCACACTTTGCAATTATCGCTGTGCCCCAACTATTCCACCTTCACAAGGAAAACCGTTTCTGAAAATGAATTCAGTATATGAGCACAGCCAGAGAAATGATGTTACTTCTTTCTTGTTGCATATACACCTGCGACATAGTCTGCACAGGAAACGTTGCACCTCTTGGTGCAATTTAAAACAGTCAGCATGACGGGCTGTGCTTGGGAAACAGTTCTCGTACTGTTTGACAACATTGTCTGTGCTGTTGCCAAAGGAAAAATAGGAGCGTTTTTTAAACACACATTACGTTGATCTGAAGTTTGTCTTTCCTTCCAAAATGCCCAGTTCAATATTCCCATCTTGTCCACACAAGTGCGTGAAGATCGACGTGAGATTTGTTTCTGTGGGCTCCTCTGCACCCGGGGATGTGCGCACCTATGGCCCCGCGGCTCTAGGGTGCCTGCTGCCCCCCCAGTCTCCATCCCAAACACCCGGGAGCAAATATGTGTTTCAAAATAGGATTTGCCAGAGCTAATATATTGAGCAAGGAGTTACTTAAATAGCCAAGAGAAATACTGGAGAGAACGGTGAAGTCTCAGACCACACATTCGGGGCTATTCTCAGGGATGCAATCGGGTGGAAGTGGACTCGACGCCCAGCTTTCCTGGGGAAATCGTAGAGGTAAAACTTTAGTTCTGTCATGAGTAAAACAGTCATGTCCCAGGAAATTTTCACCTCATTTAATTTATTGCCAGTTAGCACAAACTTCTAATCACTGATTCAAGTGATTGAGAAAGAATAAACCATGAACAATTAAGCAAGCACTTAAGTAAGCACCTTTCCTCCCCCTTCCTAGTCTCAACTTGCTTTATTTTTGTTTGGGGTATGCTCAGTTCCTTCAAGGACGTGATGGTGGCACAGGAGGTTGGGGCTGGGGGAAAACTCTGGCTGCTGCTGCTGCTACGTGATTATTGCCCATTTTCTTCCACTCCTCCGTGCCTCTGTCCCTGCCCCGGTGTGGGACACCCGCCACCACAGTCCCTCGGGGGGTCCCTGCCCCAGCGTGGGTCACCCACGCTCTGCGGAGGGTGTCCCTGCCCCGGATCCTGTCTGGGATTAATTCAAGAGAACATTTAATTTGAAAGTATTTGAAAGTAATTTTGTGGCCACAAGTTGTGGCTTTGTTACTTTATTTCTGGATCATTTCAAATGCTGGTAGCACCTGAAAAATTCCAGGGTAGTAAATGAACGGCTGTTCCTTATCTTCTGCGTGGAGTGTTCAAACTGGTAAAACTGCTGGTTGTAATATTAAAAAAAAAAAAAAAAAAAAAAAAGAAAAGAAAAACCCCAAAGGCATTCAAATGAGCTGCTTTGTGCCAGGAATTCTTTCCCATTTGGATAACTGCCTTAGCTGCTTGTCTGCTCCTAACCCCAGCCCAGAGGTGTAGATTTTGTTGAGAAAGCATTTTCAATTCAGCATTTTCTATTCAAGATGCATTGCTTTTCTAGTTACGTGATGTGGGTTTGGGAGCGAGTGTCTAATTTCATCTTGAAGCTACCGTGGAAAGAGGAAGGAAAAGACTTTTGCCAGAGAAAAGGCAGCATGTACAAAGGCAAAACCAGTAAAAGTTTGCAAACCCCAAGATATCTCAAGTACAAAGCAGTAAAACCTGTGCATTTGCATACACATAACCTGGGCAGAGCTGTTGCTGAGCAAATAGCAACTATGGAGAATTTTAAATGACACTATTATTTAATAATACAAAGGAATTTTTTTTAAATAATCAAAGAAACAAAACGCTTCAGCTGCAGTTAATGTTTAGCTTTCAGGTTTTCTGCCTCCGAAGAGTGTGATTATTTTGCAGTGATTTCCGTAACTACAAAGGAGATCTGTTCAGTTTTCTAGAGACCTGAATGTGAAAATTTCAAAGTATATCAAACCACTTTTAAGTTCAAAAAAACAGGAGTAAAAACTGATGCTGCAAAATGCTTTAAAAAAAGCGATCCTCGCTTTCTGGTTCATCCCCACTGCCCTGTGTTTTCCTGCTAAGACGCAGTTGCAGCGCAGAAAAGGCATTTCCCCAGGGTCTCTGCAGGAGACATCTGTGTGTCCTGCACCAGGCCCTCATTAGCATCAGCAGCTGCAGGCCAATTGCACCCTGGAGATAATTTTGCTACGTAATTAGCTCCCTTCGTTCCCAATAGCTGCTCTCCTCTGGGGCTCCCAGCACATGCAGCAGGAGGTGGAAGGAGGCTGGGCGTTTGCTCCTCAGGCTTCTAGCCAGACCCTGCGGTGCTCCTGCCTAATCTGCTGGACTGGGCTTGGAGAGGAACGGCTTAGGGAAGAGCTCATCCTCCTCCCTGGGTGATGGAGTAACAGGGAAGTAGGAGACAGGAAAATGAAGGTCAATGTAAGTACTAGATTATTTTATTTCTTTTGCAGTTAATTTAATGGCTTCACTTATTTCATTTGTAGTGGAAGTCTATATGGTGTAAAATCTGCATCTGTCAGGACTGATTTTCAAAGCGTGCTGTTGATGTTGTTTGCATGTTACTAACAGAGCACATGGTCTTAATTTTTAAAATACAATCCAAGTTAAGCTGAAAAAAATGCTTTATCAACAACAACAGTATGGTTAAGAAGGGTAAGGTTTAGTACCATGCATGTTAAGCAATAATATGCCTTATTAAAAAGGTTATCATGAATATCCATTAGGATATCCCTTTTTTCCATATTTTCTTGGAAATAATGAGCTTAAATGATTAACACTGGCGTTATACATCATCTCAAAAAAGATTATGGTTTTTTACACTGAGTACTAGAAAATGGGTAGTGAAAATGTTTTAACAACCTGAGTCACTCTTTGATGAAGAAAATGTCAAGTAATTTCAGTTACTGAGTTATGTGAGCCTGGGAAAGGCTGTGTGCTTTAGGATAATGATTGACCATGTCCTGCAGTGCTCTCCACAGAGAGAACTGAAGCTCAGAAGAGGAAAGGAGTGGTGGCAGTGTCCATTTTTCGGAAATACTGCTCTGGGGGGAATAAGTGCATGGATTAAATCCATTTTATAGTCGTATGTTAATGTTTTTGCCCAGACTTCCAGCACAGCACACACGCAGAGACCCAGCATTAGCTTGCTTTGTGCTAAGCACGATTTCTTTGGCTGTGAAACTACCTGGATCTTTCAGCCTGAGGTTCCAGCTGATCTCTGGCAGCTGTGACTCGGGGCAGGGTCTGCGCGGTCACCATGTGCCCTGTGTTAACGCCAGGGGAAGGGGCAATGTACAGCCGCCATACGGGAGCGGTGATGCACGGTAGTGATTAGGGCAGGTAAAAAAACCATCCCCTTCTTTTCCTGGAGAAAAGTTAAAATTTCAGATAAATGAAATTTTGTCCAAAAGGGTGGTCTTAAAAAAGTATTAATGTTTTTGGGCAGATAACTGCAATGAGAGAGCTGGAGGAAGCAGCAGCCTTTGGGAGTTGTGGTGTTGCTGCTGATTCATTATGAATCGGAGAACACCCACCCCGAGCCTCTGCCCCTTCAGTTGCTGTCACTTCTGCCGCATCCAGGGAATCAGCAGAAACTCCGCTGCAGGTCAGATGGGATGCAGGGACGGCACCCTGCCATGCTTGTGCACCCAAGAGGAAGAATATACAGCAGTCATTGCAAATGAAAAATTTGCAATCTGCTCCTGACAACCTGTCCCAGGAATTTCTTGCCCCTTCCCTGGACAGGCAGAGGAAGGAGAGCAAGGACCCTGCTCTAACGGGTCTCTGTGAAGCATCTATTGCTTAGGAGGCAGAAGGAGAAAACTTGTACTCATCGAACTTTCCGTATCTTTAAATCCATGTTTGGAAATAAATGTTGTAGTAAAATACAATTAAGATACTAAAAGGTTTAGAAAAGCCAAAAAAGTCAATTAATTTGGTGCATATTGGATAGTAGGAGGAACGAAAACCCAGAAGTACATACAGATTCATTTTTTTAAATACCAGGAGATGGCAGTTCATTTTTCCTTTAACTTGGCCATGAGACCACATGTGAAAATGCTATGAATGGGAGTGAAATCCTGATCACACTGAGAACAGTGGGGGTTTCTGTTGGTTTAACACAGCTAGAATTTGATTAACCATGTTTGGAGAAAATTAACTGAACCAGCTTGTAATTCCCACCCCTACATCACTGACTAATGTGAAGCTGCACAATTTCCATCTAAGTGGTTCTGCCTGAAGTTTAAAAACTGGTTGTTCTTTATTTTATCAGAAACAGATTTGACCATTCAGAATTTAAAACACAATGACTAGCACCTGGATCCACCCTCCAAAAATCAATTAACCCTTTGAATAGGC
Source organism: Fulmarus glacialis (assembly GCF_000690835.1). Taxonomy (NCBI): domain Eukaryota; kingdom Metazoa; phylum Chordata; class Aves; order Procellariiformes; family Procellariidae; genus Fulmarus; species Fulmarus glacialis. The sequence goes on along the minus strand of NW_009220428.1, from coordinate 18,815 downwards.
AATAAAAGCAAGTCCTGATACCCATTCTTTGTTAAAGCTTGTACAAAAAGATCTGAAACTTCTGTATGACCAGAACACTTCTTTTCCAAAATACACAAACAAGACAAAAAATACAGCAGAAGAAACTTCTGTAAGTCACAGAAAATGTTGCCCATGAAGTGGGACGTGCAAGCGCCATGGCTAGAAGGAAGGCACATGCGTGTAGAGGAAGATCTGAGCATTTAAAGTAAATTCTTCTTTCTTCTGGCGATGTTGACCATGTGAACTCTGTCTACAATTAACTGAATTGGGCAAAACTTAAATTGACTCAACTTGGTCTACTATTTAAAAGGGACTTCTGGGACGCGTGTTCCCAGCTAACAGGGCAATGGAGAATGTTTCTTTCTTCAGCTTTGTTCAGAGGTGAAGAGATTAACTGGAAGCAGTTCTGTAAACATGTCGGAGGGTGTCATTGATGCATGAATGTAACTGTTTAGCAGACACAACCCACTGCCTTTAGTTGTATGTCTTCCTTCTCCTCAAATATTTTAAGTCCCATTTTTCTGCAGTAAAAGTGCTTACAGATTTTTTTCTTGATGTGCAAAATGCAGCTGAGAAATATTTATCTTCATCCACAAAAGAAACTCCTGTGATTAAAACTATCTTTTTTTTTTAGCTTATTTCAGTAGGCTTTTAAAGAAGCAAATTTAACACAATTGATGAATTTTTTTTTTAATTTGAAATGCTGTGAAGTACTGCAGTATACCTATGTATCACACGAAATAGTATGTCGTAGTGAACTGAAGTTTCCAAATACAAACTGAACGGGAAGGGGGGTTAGAGAAATTATTCTGGCAGACTTGCAGGCAAGATGCTTAAATTATCACTTGATAATCATGAAGGATTTTTCTAGCAACATTTGCATATGTTTTATAAGGACTTTTTTTCTGTTGCATAGTACTATCGGCTGAGGATAGGGGTTGGTACAGGAGAGGGATCAGGAGATCTTAGTGGGGGTTTTTTTGCCTTAGCACAGATGTCGGTCTGTGTGAGTACTCCCATTTTGAGGTTATAGAATTTTATATTATAGACTTGTACAATTATCAGCTTTACTGACTCTTAATTAAAATTTTCCCTCTCTTCATTAATAAACAGGAGTTAACAGCTTTCATTCCAAAGACTCCCAAGGCCTGTTAGGTTTTATAGTGGGAGCGTTGCTGGATAAGGACACACAAACAATAAAGATGTAAAAAGTTTGATTTGTAGGAAGAATTACTATCTTAACATCTGATCTACTCCCCAATACAAGGAGACACACTTCCAGCCACACAAGAACTTTTCTTCACACCTAAGTTAACTGAACCTGTGTTACCAGAGGTCCTATGCTGTAGATCTACTCAGTATGGTTTGCTCAATATATGCGAGTAATTTGCGTTGCTCTAATGTGGTCACGGACTCTGTCTGGGGAGAACAGTGTCTCAGGAAGAGGTTGCAACCTCTGTTTTCTAGGTCTGTGCTCTGTCATCGTCCTGTTAAAATCTGCTCAGTGAGAGAAGAGTACCAGTGCTGTCTGCCGAGGTGCTTTCTCATGGGGCGATGAACTGGCTTTTAAGATGTTCTTTGTCTTAGAAGATTTTTTTTCAGGGCTGCTGATGGGCTGACAGAGAAAAAGCAACAAACGTCAAAGAAGGAAAAACACTTTGATCTCATCTGTGTTGCTTTAGTACTTATTACATGTTGGTTATTGTAAGGACATTAACGAGATCGCATAACATAACAAAGAACTATACACAGCTGGCCCTGGATGGCATTTTGTGGATGATAGCATTAGACAGCCAGTTTCCGCTCCTCTGGTAATAAAGAAAAAATGCAGATCCCATTGGCCCCAAAGCACAGCTTCCTCCTAGCTAAACATCCCGTAAGGTCTCTGTGATCCTGGGAATGCAGTACTTGTTTATAGTTAATGGCAGGTCAGAGATGCTTCTGCTTACATGATAGAAAGGGGCTGCCACAGTGATTCTTTACATCTGTCCTAGGCAGCTGAAAGTGTAGATAGGGCCTGATTTCTGACAAATAGCCCCACATTAGATGAGCCAGAGCCTCTACTACAAGTAACCTCACCCCGTGTAACTGGAGACAGACTTGGTAGACCTTGGCTATCTGTGCTGTCGCATTAAGCACTCACCTGCTATAAACCTGTAACTTTCATCTATAAAATGGCTCCTACTGTTATTGGGATCACAAAAATCAATTGGCTTGGATGAGTTCTCTGAAAAGTGTCTCAAAAAAAAAAACCCAGCAGATTTCTTTGGAAAGCAAATTGGAACAGCTTTGGCATCCAGTGGCTTCTCAATAACTGACTCTATTTCTTAACGCGAGCAGATGGAGCTCGTAGGACGCGGAGCTGGCTGTGGGCAGGGTGCCGGTACGGGACAGGGCACAGACGGGAGAGTGGCGGTTCCTCACCCAACCTTGCAGTGCTTTGGCCATACCCTCCTCATGGGAGTATCGCTAGGGGTTGAATCTCAGTGGAGCATGGGCATAACCAATCTCGCTTTCATAACTGACCCAGCTCAGTGGCTCCAGCAGGCTGCTTCTAGCGCCGTGGGACTCAGTGCCACCTCAAACTCCACTAGAAAACCAGCTAACCTATAGCAACCTCTTTGCTGCCAGAACTACAGCACTTTCCGGTACCAAACCCAGCTAGTTCAATGCTTGCTTTTAAGTATATCCTATAAAATAGTTAAACATATCAGCACCTATGACGCTAGGCATTGCTGTGGGTTTGTTACAGTTTTTTACCAGTATTAGGCTGATCTTTAACATCTCTTTCAGCATCCTGGGCTAGTATTTGTTGAATCCATAGCTGGGACTCCTTAAAAACTAATGGAGCTGATATGAACAGTATTGCCTACATTCCTTTGGTGATAACGCTACATAAAAGAAATGCTTCACAAGTCTCTTCCACACCAGCCCTGGTGTGATCAGTCCTGAGGAGCTGGGTGAGCGACCAAAATGCTTGCAAAGGAAACAAGAAATAAAGGGAACTTAATAGTCCTATAAAGAAAGGAGCAAAGGAGAACACAGAGCAACATACAAAGGCAGACCTGTTTGACCTGTGGTTTTTACACCTTGTGAAAATGTTCTTCCTTCTGTGTTTTTGGGGAAATTAGAATTCAGCAGAAATGAAGTTACTTCAGAGGTGTGGTGCTGCATGTATTGGTTTTTCAATGTATTGCTGTAACTTTCTGCCAGGCTGCAGGCACTAAAAATACACAGAAGAGTCTGTTCAGGGAAGATGTTGGTGGGGGGTTTTTGTTTTCTCTTAGTGGTTTGGATTGTTTTGGGGGGTTTTTTTTGTGGTGTGGGTTTTTTGTTTTTGTGTTTGGTTTTTTTTGCATCCTCATATTGCACTGCAACAAGAGGCTGTCTTTTGAAAGTTTTGCCTGGGACCTTCGTGTAGTTTGCTTGTTACAAATTGTTAATATATTCTGTGTTATACATGTTTCTACCCTTTATAAATTCCTTGAGAGACTAGTTCCAAGTCAAAAGGATAAGAAATCTTCATTAAAATACCTCCCTAAGTTTCTCTACCCTTTCAAAAATGCACTGAAAAATGTCACCAAGGGCTGCAAGCCAGTTAGATCGCTAATGCCTTTCACTGTCACCTGGAATCGTATCTCTAGGGTGGCTGGCCTGTTACGCCAGTGATGGGCTGGTACTCCTGAAAGAAAATCACGAAAACTTGAATGGTGTTGCTGTGCACTTATGCAATACTGAAACTGAGAGTGGGTGGAAAAGATTCGCTCTCCAACTCTGTAGAACTGACCATGTGTCCTGAAACTTGAATTTTAATTTAGCACTGCCTTAGGTAGACGAACCTTTGCTTTTCTTATTCCCCGCCCCTGCTGTTTGAGAGCTCTGCTGACCTGCAGAGGTCTGACAATCTTCCAGTTCATTCACGTTCTACAGTCTGGAGGTCGGGGCCTGTCTCCATCACTTCTCTATTTAAGGTCTTAAATTTTTTGGTTTCAGCCCTACAGATGGGATATGAGATGATGTATAAACAGATTTGTTGTTCTAGCTAGGTCAGGTTTTCCAAAGTGTCCTACAATTTTTTTGAATCCCCTGCTTGGCTTGCAATTGAGATGATTTCAAAAGTTCCTGGGTATTCGTGTTGCCCACATGCCCTAATTTGAGCTCCAAAAATCGGAGACTGCCTTTCAAAATTTGAACCACTGTTTTGCTTTGAATTGATATCTTGCTGTGGGCTGTTCGCCCTTGGATGTTTGCACAGTTTTATTGGCAAAACCAAAGGAATGTGTGCCGCACTTCAAGCGAAGAGACTCCTCTGCTGAAAAGGTTTGTGACTTTCATGGTTGTAAGTTTAAAATTTAACTTTTCATTCAGTGTGGGTACCCCAAATATATTCATCTGACTTTGCCAAATGCGATGTTGGTCAGTTGAGTTTTGACAACCTTTCTGTGGAATACCTTTGTTGTTGAATGGAGCTCAGACCTCCCTGTTGCTTTCACTGACCTGGCTGTTCTCTCGCTTCACCCGTTTTGCAGCAAAGCAGACCTAGCAATGTCTAGGAAAAGAGATGAGAGAATAGTTGGAATTATTTCTCCTGCTGATACCTGTTTATTGTTGCTGAAGTATGAGTGATGGGAAGAGTATCTCCTCACTCTGCATGACTTAGGTTGTATTCTACAGTAATTACTTGCAGAAAGTCTCACTGATGTGTACAGGCCAAATTCTGACCTAGTGAAAATCAGCACATTTACTCTAAAACAAATGAAATTTGAAATTAGACTTGCGTAGTTTCATACATTGATTATTTAAAGAATTCGGCCCAATAATATGTTTAGTATGCTGTTTCCACAGGAAAGAATTAGCTGGGGAAATGTCGACATTTAGATGCCTTTTAAAACCATAGTGTGAACCAAATTTTCCTTTTATTTGTGTTGGCGCAACTAGGGAGGACAGTCTTGTTGTCTGATGCACTAGACGGGGCTCAGTTCCTGAGTTCAGGCTTCCTGGCTCTGCCACCGGTTTCCTGTGTGCGCCTGGATAAGGCCCTTCACATTCAGCTGCCGGTTTGCAAACGGGGGAGAGCGTCCCTCTGCCCGTCCTCTTCAGGTCTGAAGAAGAGGGTCTGTCTTTCAGCATGTCTGTACAGTGCCCAGCAAGACGGGATCAAATGTTAAGCCAGATCTAGAAGTGTTGCTGATGATTAATAGGAAAAGTTGGCTGTTTTCCTTTTTTTACAATTGCAACAATGTCGTGTGAAGCCCAAACCCACCCCGGGCTGCACTCTGGTGGGATTCCTGACGGCCTGGCTTCAACACAGGTGGTTCAGAGCATTTGGTATTGTCCAAACAGAAAGTGGGCTCCCGTGTTCAAGGCGAGAAGACTATTTTGACCAGGCTATGACATAGGGTAAATGGGGCTGTTGTCCATCTCTGGCAGCTGCTGATGGACAAGCCTGTGTATCATAAAAAGGCCATTGTTCATGGCCAGCCTGATGAAGAAATGCGTGCTGCTAACAACAGGCCACTTTCATCAGCTGAGCTGACAAATTGTTTTTTTTTCTGCTGCAACTTCAAACCAGCTGTTGCTTTACAGCAAATGCTCTGGACAAAAATACAAGGCATCACGTTTCCTATTTGGGTACTATCTCTTTGGACATTACTTGCACTTTCTGATAAGAAACTAATGCTGAAACACAGCCAGTGTTTTGGAAGCAGTCAGTCTCATTTTAAAGCTGAAAGCAAATGGTATCTTGTACTGAAAAACACTGCGTCTGCAGCTCTCTCTACCCTTTGCACAAATGCCTCGGGTGAATAAAGCTACCTGCTGCTACTACTTTTCATTCTTTTAGCTGTCATCTTGTAATGAGTAAGCAAATGCCCAAAATAAATATGCTAAAAATAAAATGTGGTGATCTACACACTCATGACTACCAGAAATTTATAGGCTTCGGCTGAAACAGGTAGGGCTGCCCTGTGGTGAAGAAGCCGGTAAACATGAGTATTTGCCATCTCACAGATTTTCCGCGATCTTAGGAAAGTCGCTTGCTCTATTCCTTGGTTTCCTGTCTTAAAAAAATTTACAGTAAGAGCACTCTATGAAGAGTATACCTGAAAGACATACTGGAGACAGAAGTATTTAGATACAGGTGATGTCTGTGTGATGGAGAGAAACACAGACGCTGTTTCAGGTGTGCTTACCTGAAGATAAGCTCACAAACACTCTGACCTGCCGTGAAGACTTACCAGCCAGCAGAGCTCTTTGTTTGGTATCAGTGTGTGCAGAGTTAGATTTTTTTTTTTTTTTTTTCCCCTGAGCTAATCTGTCACATAATCATGAGCCTGGGATGCTCTGAATCAGTAGGATCCAACTCTCTAGTCTGGGGTGGACATGGACACAGCTAGCTGGAGTCTGGGTCTTCACACGTACCGCAGCCCGCCGCTGCTCTTCAGCGGTATTTCTGCCACTGGTGTTAGTACTGGGCACTTACTAACCCCCTTAGCACTGATGTTGCTGAGAGGTCTGCCTTCATAAGGTTCTGAGAAAATAAAGAGTTAAAGGAAAATAAGCAAGGTTGGCTTTTTTCTTTTTCTTTTTTTTTTTTTTTTCTTCCCCAGATAAGAAATAATTAGCCTTTTTCATGTGCAGTTGAAGTCCTCAGATAAACTGGGTAGCAGGCAGGAAGGCATGGTTTTTATTTGTGGATGGGTGATGTATTTTCTCTGCAGCTTCTGACAAAGAATTCACAGAATGCCAGTGGGAAAAACTACCTATTTTTCATATAGGGATGTTCACAAGTAATAAGTCTAAGTAATGAATGTTAGCAGTGCTCTTCAAGAGCCTTGGAGGGAAAAGGTGGTGAAGAAACATATTGCAGTAGTATTATTATCTATTTCTTTACTGCACTGAACGTAGCAGACACAGGCTGTAAACATTTAACTCTGAAACCAATGCTCTGAAAAATATTGTTTAATGTGAAAATGGGTGGACTTGAATTAAACTGAAATTAAGGTGAAGATAAACACCAAACCAGAAACTAATTAACATTTTTGCTGGTGTAACAGCGCAATGCTGATATTTTTTCTCTCTCCAGAACACCTTGGCGAAGGCGCTATACGACAACAAAGCGGAGTGCTCAGATGAGCTGGCCTTCCGCAAAGGAGACATCCTGACGGTTCTGGACCAAAACGTCATTGGCAGCGAGGGCTGGTGGAAATGCTCCCTCCACGGCAGGCAGGGCCTGGCCCCCGCCAACCGCCTCCAGCTCCTCGCCGCCTCTCAGGCTGTCCTGCTGCCTCCTCCCACCCGCAGCGACTCCGCGGAGTCGCCAGCGGGCCAACAAAACATCTACCAGGTGCCCTCCGTCCCCAAGCCTACCGTGCTGTCGTCTACCTATGAGAAGATGGAGGGGTGGGTTAAATCTCCAGCCAGGGTCTCTACCCTGCCTGCCCAAGGAATATATCAGGTACCAGCCTTGGCTGCACAGCTGCTCAGTGAAAGGACCCAAAGCTCAACAAACCAGGTAAGAATATAAGCAGCTATAAAAGTAACAAATGTTGTTATTAAAACAGTCATTGGGAGCGTGAAAATAATAAAGGCTATTGGCCTGAGCGTTTCAGTGGGATTTGCAGCAAAGCCATTCTAATAAATGGTGTTTAGGAAACTCCCATCAATTCTACTACAGTTATAGCATTATGTGAGAAATGCTGCTCTGGGCAACAGATGAGAGTCTCTATATTCTGTAGTCCCTCTCTTTTTTTGACAGTTTAAAGCAGCTGTAAAATAGGGCAGGAAGTAAAGAATATACCATTTGTTTGGAAGCATCTAGAAATTATTTACAAACCTACCCCAAAGTTAAGATAACAAGACACAGAACTTTCTCCTCTGATGGTCTACAGCATGCGTCCATCCAGAGTCCTCGGGGCACATGTGGGGTCTTTGCATCCATCTGCTCAGGAAGATGACCCGTAATTAAAAAAAAAAAAAAAAAAAATCACCTTTTGCAGTGTGATTGTTGCCTTTGGTCTAGTTTCTACTATTTCCAGCACCTCAGGAAGCTCAGAGTGCTGCTGCCTCTCTCTTCTGCTACTCAAGGTTGTCACTACGCTTGCACGAAGTAGCAGCACCTACTATAGACATGCTGGAGGACACAGGGTTTGGTTGTGTGGGCTGAATCCGTTTCTCCCCCAGCCTGTTTTTGCTGCTGCTAAGACAGTGACCGGGGTGTATGGGATGAGAGCAGCCACCAGTCGTCCCAGTTACAGAGGGGAATTGCAAACCTAGCTTTCCAGGGTTTCATTACAGCTGTCTGGCCTGGTCTCTTCTTTCTCCTTGCGTTGGGCATTCAAATGAAACACGTAAGTGGAAAATGTAATTTGACTAAATGTTATATCAAGTGTCTTAACATAAAGAAACTTGTGCTTTCTTCAGCATAAAATGAATGGAGAATCTTTGATAACGAAAGGTAAATAGAGCAGGTGGGGAAGAAGTTCAAGTACAAGTTTTTGTCTAGTCCCATGAGCTCTTCAGCGCTGGGTGGCTCTTTATTCTGTGTATGAAAATCACGTTAGAAATTAATTGGAAAAGGAAAGAAATTCAGCCCTGAACTATATAGCCTTTTAGGCGGATTTAATGATCATTTGATTTATGGGACTCAGTCAGCCAGCCTTCATCCCACTGTGCCGAAAGGCAAGTTATGGAAACCGAGGTGCTGGTTCCTTCTGTGTGGCAAATGGGTGCTGGAGAACAGACAAACTTGGTACATCTCTGGTGACTGAAACCTAATTTTCAGCACTGCAGCTGCACATTCAGCCTTTGTGTACAGTTACCATAACTGCAAGCTCAAACTGAGTAATAGCTACAAAAGACTCTCTTGCACTTGCTGTGATCTGATTTCTCCACATTCCTAACCCTAAAGAAGGCATTCGCAGATTAAATGCAAGATTAATACAAATTTTCCATGTTGTGCCAGCAAATCAGGCTGAAAATATTATTCTTTATCTGAATGTTGGGCCATTCGGCCCAACAGAAGAGCTCCTTGGCTATTCCTGTCTCTCTATCATTTCATGGGTTATATACATAAGCCTTGTTTACTCTAATGGAGAAAGAAAAAGAAGAAGGAAAAAAAAAAAAAGTCCTAGCCTTCTTTTATTATTTAGAAGTTCAGATTTGCCCGAGCTGCCTCTTGCACACCACCACAGCTGTTCCCACAGCAGCTGCACCGCGGCGCTCACAAGCACACGCAGATGCACGGGGAGGCTCCGGGTGAACAGCCTGTGCGAGTGCAGAACGAACCGCAGCGCTCCGGACCGCCCTGCGTAGATCCTATGGGACAACTGGCAAAGCTCCTGGCATACTCAGCTGTCCTCTGAGCAGCTGGGTAAAGCCACTGTAAGTCTTTGAGGGAGCTGATTGAAAGCAATAAAACAAAACAAAATCCCTCAAAGCCTGTGTGCTTTCACCCTATAGAAAAGCCTTGTCGCTTCTTTGTTTGTTGCCTAATACACAGGGCACCTTCTTGCTTTACTGTGACTGAAAGTACTTTAAAATAATTTGTTCTCGAAGAGCTAGTAAGATACAAAATTCAGTGAGTTTCCTTTCTGTTGTATAGAGAGTAAGATTTGTCCATCTGAAAACAGACCTGGGCTAAGGATGGCTTTCTTGATACCACTTATCTTTTACCCTTTCTACTCAGAAAAGTCTCTTCTGCCTCTGTTTGTAAGCAAGACGGCTCATACCCCAGAGCGCTAAGGGGATTTGTGTTCACTCATCATTCCCTTTCTTCAGATGAACGCTAAGAGCTTTCACAAAGACGAAGCAAGCGGTTGTAAAACTGGGAGTCTTGTTCCTCTACCCTATTTCCCCTAAATTTAGTCACTACAACACTCACTCACATGATGGAGAACGCTACCTCAAATTTTAAATAATTTATTATAACGCAGTGGTGTTTCTGTGGGTCAGTAGTTTACAATACTCAATTTATAAACTAGCTGTGGAGAGCCAGGCTAAACCCATGCTAAATGAACAAAACTCCATGGTTTTGGGGTTGACTTTTTAAAAGTCCTTTCCCAACATTCATACTTCGGCATCTTAACTAATTGTCTCACAAATCTGGTCATAGCTCTTAGAATGATGTTTTAAGCAAACAGAAGAATTAGTCTGTAATCGACCTAAATAACGTAATTCCCATATCAGACTTCTCTGTTTATGGGACTGGACAGGACATCAAGGTAACTGTGTTTACTCCTTCCAAATGAGTCAGTTTTTCATAACTACAGAATAACGCATCTCAGCCTGTACCTTTTTGCTGCTCCTACTCCCGTGAAATATGGCTTGACCTAATGGCTCTGCGAGACTGGAGAAGTAGAAATTCCCCTGCTTTCTTTTTTTAGTGGTTCTGCTTTTGAGTAGTCTAAAAACTTAAATGATAACTGGAGCTGGATTTTCTCCAAATCTCTTCCCTCCCTTGGTTAGTAAGGCAGATCGTCTTTGATTTGTATATGCCAATTCTTATCTTACCTGAAATAAAGCAGAAATGCTGTCAAAGGAGAATTACGGGGGAAAAGTACCATGCCTGCTTGTAAGGTCAGTTCCTGTCTATCACCATCAGTGAAAAGCTGAAAGGTTTTTATTCACTTAAGAGTGATTACTCTAATGATGGCCTATTCAACTAATTGAGTTTTCAAAGATGTCCTGAGCTTACTGCTCACTGCAGCTTTCTCATTATTGTTTTGTTTTGTTTTCCCCTAAAGCACCTGCTTACTCTTCCAAGAGCCTGCTGGGCTTCAGTCCCAAATATCAGGAGCGAGGTGTACGATGTTCCATCCACACAGCGCCGGGAGTCCTTACTCACGCAGGTGAGTCCTGCCACGGTCCCCTCCCTGCAGCTGGGACCGTTTGACCTCAGAATAGATTTTAAGGTAAATTCTAGTGTTTCCCTGTTTGCTTTTTGTAAAATTGGGCAGAAACCCATCTATTTTTAGGGAAGTTCAAAACCTAAAGCAGTTCTCTTTTGAATTCGTTAGACATTTAGAGAAACGTGTCTTAAATCTGGTACGTTTCTAATAAACGTTTTTGGATTTACCATTACTGAGTTCCAGGGCATAGATGAATTCTCAGTATCAAAGCGTCAACCACTCTGCCTTGGTTTATCCATCGGGAAATGTGTTTTGTCTCTGTGTCATTTGATCGCGAAGATTTCAAGATGTTTATAGAAGAGTCACTAGTGCATGTACAAAAAGAAACTAAATGTCACCCACACCACCCGCCTCCTGGGCAACAAAATGCAAGGGATTAGATCACGTAACCGTGAGGCACTCGGGGTATGGACAACACATCGACTGCATCTACTGCTGAAGCGTCCTGTTACATGATCTTGCGCTTGATACCATGCTTCCCTGGAGAGAGTGAACGTCACCACGTTTCCTCTACGTCTCACTGCAGCCTGTGCAGGTCACCAGGGTGGGTCAGACGCCAGGCCCCAGCCCCATCCCGTCACCTACCACGCAAAGGTGTGTGTGGGACTGGAGCATGTCCACAGAGCTTCCCCTGCACCTTACGCTCCCTGGCAGCACCTGGCAGTGCAGGGTTGAGCCCACTCTAATTCATTTATTATCCAGTTATCCACAGACTTCTTTGTGTTACCCACTTTGTGTAAGCAGGGTGATCCCAGCCCAGAGTCAAAGCCAGGCGTGCAGGTGGTGGCTGCCTTGCACCACCTACTGCCCAGCGCTGCGGGAAGGTGCTCCAGCAGCTCTCCAGCAGGTTGAGTTTGACCCACACCATCCAAACTAGGAGCTGGGCGGTATATGACCCGAAAGCCTTTGATTCCACCAAAGTCTTCAGTGGGCTCTAAAAAGGATTGAAGTCAACCCGTTTTTTTTTTTTCCTTTTGACCAGAGCGGTGCCACTCCGCCCACCACACGAAAGGGCTCTGTGCTGGTCAGATCCACCGAGTGTTTCCAGGAAGAGCAGAAGCAGCTTTACAACATCCCGTCTAGCCCAAAAAAGGCAGGAGCCGTTATCCAGAAAGACTCACCAGTGGGCAACGTAAGTAAGACTCGTTGGACACAAGAGAATAATCTCTCATTACTATGATGTTGGGCACGTGTGCTGAACCTCTCTCAAGGTGATTGTGGGGATAAGACCAGCGCATCTTCAGTGCAGTACTTTGTCCTTCATATTAAAGAGACAAATACTACCTGGCTCCTGGATAGTCAGGGTACCTACCAGGACTTGGACTACCACTGTGTTTGCATTTGCTTTTTAGACTGCAGGCAACAAGATCTCTTGCCTTAACTTCTTTTTATGACAGTGTGAAAAGCAAATTCAATACCCTACATTCTTGAATGTCTGTTTGTAATATTTAAGCGGATAGAAACTAACTGTCCCCGTTCCAAGCAGCACTCTCCTGCCACCTTTTTTGGGAGTGGAGCACACCTGGCTTTGGGGAGGAGGGGTTGTCAGGCTTCCCATCTCTTCCCCACTGTTTGACAAGTACCATCCTTGAAGAAAAGGCTGATGTGAAATTTTACAACAAAGAAAATGCCTCGGTGGAAACTCTTTATTAGTTGAGTGCCAAATATTTTGGGTTTCCTGAATGGTTTTAGGATCCAAGAGAACTTTGACAGGCTCCTTAGCGCACATGCCCAGTGCTGAGGGGTGGGATCTCAGGGCAGATCATCCCAGCACAGGAAATCTGAGGAGGCTTCCTGGTTTTGTGGATTTAAAGTGCTGTAGGTTCAATGGCTGCCCCACGACTGGGAAGCCAGTCTTGCACAGAGTCTGTTCCGCAGTGACAGTAGGACTGGTGCTACCCAGAAGTGAGGCACTGGCATATGAGAATTGCTCATTGAAGCTGGCTTTTTGTTAGCAATCGTATCGACCAGCTGCAACAGCCTGGGAGCAGATTTCCTTCGGAGACACGGTTTATCGTTGCTTCCAAAATAAAATTTTCTTAGAATTCTTTGTTTGTGGGAAATTTGGAAAATTCTGGCTTTGGTCTGAAACACCCTTGTTTGGGATCTCCTTTTCATGCGCATTTTCTGCAGATGGGGAAGCCTGACCTGGCCAGTTCTTTCTAAAATTTGTATTACATAGTGGTACCTTCAATTGTTTCTTGTTGCTGCACACTCCTATAGCTCCTTGCACTCCCTCATGCTTGTGCTTCATGCTTGTAAGGCATCCAGGTATGATCTGTCCCAAAGTGCCTATTAGTATTAGTCTGGATTGTCTTACACAAGAAGAGAGCATTTTCCAGCTTAGAGATTTCAGCTGTGCACACACATATTTTTAAGGCATTGGGCAAGATCTGTATCCATCTTAGCAAACCTATATTAAGCAAAAATTTAAACTCATGCAGTTGTTTGAGAACAGTCAGTGGTATCTTTTGGTGATTTTTTGTTAGGGTATGCATATAAATGTGGGTGAAGATACCGGAAAATCAAGTGTTTTCTTACGCAGAGGCTAATAAAACCTTACCTCCTTCATTCTGTAAAACTGAACGTTTGATGTTACCTACTAATAAACCGGTATTTCACTTTTCTTGTAGCCATTTCAGAAAACTATGAAAGTTTCCCACCCCAAAGGAGCCAGGGAAGAGCCCACAGATTTCACTGGCTGGGGACACTGCTATATGATTTAATCACCTGTGCTCAAAATATTTTAACCTTCCAATATGCAGCTTGTGCATTTTAGAAAGAAAAAAATAATGGGCTAGCCTTTTTGTGGTGCAGTCCCATTGATGTTACTGGAATTGCATACATTTATATGCCCTGGGAATTCAGTTTTGTTTCTTAGTTCTTGTTTAAAAACACTGTTTATAAATCCTGTGTGCTCTGTTGCAGTTGTATGATGTCCCTCCCAAAAGAGAAACTGATGTTTCAGAAAATGAATCTCAGAAAAAGTTCTGGGGCCATTACAATACTTTGCCAAATCCTCGGAAGTCAGAATGGATTTATGATATTCCAGTATCACCTGAAAAAACAGGGTTAAAACAAAACCCTTCTGCCCGTTCCTTGGAGAACCAGGTGCTGTACGATATACCACCAGCCAGGTACAAGACACTAACAACAAATACTGAAGCCAAAGTTGTAAATCCACAATTATATGATATTCCACCAACACAACGGAAATTAACATTTCCAGATATCCATCTCTATGATGTTCCATCCTCACGGGACGTGCTCCTTTTGCCACAAAATGGTAGCTGTGATGTACACCCAGGTCTCCTGGATCCAAAGGCTGAGAATCAGATTTCTGAGGAGAATGTTTATGATATTCCAAAAGGTTTGCCCACCGCTTTGCAGTCCAAGAAAGAGATGGAAAAAACCAGCAATAGTGCTGGAGACCAAGCATACAGCGCTCCTCCACAGCTCTCAAGAGATGCCAAATTAGAACAAGACAGATTATCTGTTTCTAGTGTGGAGAGCAGAAGCAGCACACTCTCTACATCCTCAAACTCTTCTGCTGAGTCTTTTTCTATGTCATCATCAGAAGAGCCTGCCAAAGAAATTAAACTGGACCTTGAGGTAGCCATAGAGACACTGACGAGATTGCAGCACAGTGTATGCAGCTCAGTTGCAAGTTTAATGATCTTTGTGAGTAGTAAATGGAGATTACAAGAGCACCTGGAGAAAAGCATTGAAGAAATCCATAGAGCAGTTGATCACATAAAAGTATCGCTGGGAGAATTCTTGGCCTTTGCTCAAGTCGTAAAGGTAAATGCCTCTTACCTCACTGATAACAACCTTCAGACCAGAATTAAAAAACAGCTAGAAATACTTATGAACTCATTCAAAATCTTAACAGAAACAAGAGAAGCTCTAAACAACTGCAACTGGTCACTGGAGGCTTTGGTCCTCAGGAAACCTCAGAACAACCCAGATGATCTTGATCGCTTTGTTATGGTAGCCCGCACGATTCCAGATGATATCAAGAGGTTTGTATCCATCATCATTGCCAATGGAAAGCTGCTCTTCAGAAAGCATGAGAAGGAACAAGAAATGAAGCAATCAAAAGTAAACCCAGAATACAAAATGGCAAAACAAATCACAGTGCCAAGAAGAATAGAAATAGATTCACTTCAAAGAAATACTCCTGATAAACCCAACCAAAGTCAGGTCTCTTCTGAGAAACCAAAAGAAAATGCCACTGAGGACTGTGATTATGTTCAGTTACAGGTTAGTATAACTGGATTTTACTATCTATATTCCTGATCGTTTGCAGATTTTAAGCTATTAGCACTATTTTATCTTTGCACTAGTGCCAAATTCAGTTTGCACTACTTCCTATTTTCCAGACTTTATGTGAATTCAGGATTTTGTTAGAGTGCTAGATGGCACATGTAGAATGATCAGTAATTTTAAATAATAAAGAAAACTGGCATTTGAGAACTTACCCAGGCAGCCAGCCAGCCAGCACTGAGAAAATATTTTTAGCTTGCCTGTTTCAATTCATTTGAGAGACAGCTTTTAGTTGGGGGTTAGCAATTTGTTTCTTTTGACTAGTAGTTCTCTTCTTGCCAGTACATTTTGTTTGTTTGACTCTGACATGACTATACAAGAGATGTTAAATTTCTGATTTGAGGTGTATGGGAAAGCATGCTTTCGTAGAAAATTTTGATTTAACAAATTAAAACTCTTACTGTGAATTATCAAATTTGTTAGAATAACTTTGGATGTTTATTAGAATTATTCTTCTTAGAATTACTGAAAAGTCTACTAAGAATATAACACTTTTGGTCTCACAAAGAAATGCTGGCTTGTCTTTAGAATTTAGGAAATGTTATGTTTTGTTGATGTTGGTTTCAGTCTTAGATCTTGCAGGATCAGACACGAAATTTTTAGTAGGAAAAAACCTGCCGTTGCTTCTAATAAGTGTACCATTGTTGTCCATAACTTGAAGGCTGCATAGCAAGTTATTATTTCCCCCTGAAATAAGAGAAAAACACATTTATATTTAAATATATTATGTAAACCATTTCAACTTTGCTTTCATTTTGATTTGTAACAGGCACAGAAAATCATTTCAGGTAAAGAAGTAGCAAAGAAGAGTACAGATTCAAAACCAAAGGTATTTCTGATTTTGAAAACTATTACTGATGAGGACTTCTAGTCCCTGTTTTCTGTGCTTGCTAAAATTCAAAATAATTTGCTTTTGGACAACATATCTATACATAGAGATCTATTTTTTTTTTTCCTCGTAGTTCACTTTCCCAGAACTAGTTCTTAGAATTACTGTTGAAAACGTGTGCAGAACATTTATTTTCCTCAAATGTAACAAACCATTCTAGTTTAAAGTCATACTATTTATTTGCTTGCCTTTGTGTATAATTTGGGATAAGGCTGTGAGAGTTAGTATTTCAAAATATCTGTCAGGCACTGGCATAAGGATTGACTCTTGTTATTTTACAGTTTTAATCATTCATAACCCTCACAAAGTCAGCACCATTAAAGATCAAGTCTGAGTGTTTTGTACTATCTGAAAGCTTGAAGTCCAGGCTCTATAAAGGATTGATGTTTAGTCACAGCACTTTGTGTGCTATCTGTTATTAAAATTGTCTTCAGTGAAATTTGTTTAGGAAAAGGGCTATCAGGATAAAATACCACTTTGAAGTCCCGTACTTTATGGAAAGAGAAATGATTGTAAAAGACTCCTGGGCTGGGGCAATTTGAAGACTATTAACTAACAAAACTCCCTGTAAGTGAAGAAACATGTGAAGAATATAGGGTACAGCAAATAAAAAAAACAATCAGTGTGCCTCCAAGCTGAGTCCATTTTTTTTTTTTTTTTAAACCTTTTTCCAGGTTTTGCCTTCTGCAAAAAAGACTGCAATTCAAAGCAAGCAGGACTCTGTGAAGAAAATCTTTCTCCCAGAACACTGTAAGCTGTGTTTTGGTGCACTTCACAAGGCAATTGGTGTATTTACTAATAGTCTGAGCAACAACCAGCCACCTGAAGTCTTCATATCCCACAGCAAATTGATCATTATGGTGGGACAAAAGCTAGTGGATTCTCTCTGCCAGGAAACTCAAGAAAGAGATGCTCGAAACGACATTCTCCACAGCAGCAGCCGGTTTTGCAGCCTCTTGAAGAATCTGGCTCTCGCCACCAAAAATGCTGCAATACAATATCCAAACACAGATGCTATGAGGGAACTTCAGGATCAAACTGAGGAGCTGTCTAAGTACACACAGCAGTTTAGAGCAATGATGGAATGAAAGACACTTCGCTGTTTTTACAAGTTCTCCATTGTTGTTGCTCCTTTGGCATGTGGCAGCCAAGGGGGGCAAAAGCAGCTCAGTGACACCAACTTTCAGTCATGTCTAAGAACTCCTGCCGGACAGTTCCCTGGGTGCTGGTGCACTTTTAGCGGGTAAAGAGCCACACAACAACAGATGCAGAAGAGGATTTGTAGAATTAAATCTGTACTTTCTTCTCCATTGTTCAGATCCTGCCAGGAAATGTCGTCATCTTAGTGGCTGGGCAGGAAGGTTTGCTGTGTATTAGAGCAAAATTATTTTATTATCTGGCTAATTTCTTATTTTTTAAATTTCTATATAGGTCTGATAAATATATTTTCCTTTTTTTTTTTTCTATTTGGGTATGTAAGGTCTCTCTAAATTTTGCTGCACAATGTTCTGTAAGTTATGATATCCTGTTATCAATTGTTTCTTGAGGACTTTACTCAAAATTTGTAATTTACCATTTTTTTTTAACAGCTGCAAAGCTAGCTTTTGTTCTTCATGTACAAATGCGATGAATGTATTACAGGACAAAATCTGGCAGGTACTATGCATAGCCCAGATGTTAATGGGAAATGTTCCAGCTGGTACCTGAGCATAGAAGGAGAACTGAGTTGGAGGAGTCCTGGCTCCCGATAAATCTACGGGGGGCGCACCTCGGCCGTCCTCCATCACAGCTTGAAGCCATCCAGAGCATTGCTCCAACATAAAAAGAATTTATTTTATTCACTAAATATGCAGAGGCTTTGGACAAGCTATTCCTATAAACTGGAAACATGATGTTATCTCTTGCTGAGCACCCAGAGCACCTGCGCTGGCGAGGCTGCCCCGGGCTCTCCCTTGCCACTGTGGCTGGTCTGTGTAGCTCATTAACTTTATCCTGAATTTGCTGGATCTGAAATACAACAATGAAGGCCCTGTAACCACCCAGGCACCCTGTTTGTACACCTGCACTATTTGTATTTTTCCTAATTAATTTATTTTAAAGTTTTTATCTGAAATTTCGAAGTCTGGCCTTTCTGGGCAACATTGTATCTGTCTCTTTGCTCTGAAAACGCACAATTAGTTTTGCGAGTAGTTACAGCTAATTTGCACGGTCCTGCGCCAGGTGTGCGTGCTCCCGTTGTC